>NC_057723.1:12556939-12612274 GCF_004010195.1 Chiloscyllium plagiosum | reverse complement strand
CCACTGGTCACAGGCCTCCAGTTTGAAAAACACCCCTCCACCACCATCCTCTGTCTTCTACCTTTGAGCCAGTTCTGTTTCCAAATGGCTAGTTCTCCCTGTATTCCATGAGATCTAACCTTGCTAATCAGTCTCCCATGGGGAACCTTGTCGAACGCCTTACTGAAGTCCATATAGATCACATCTACTACTCTGCCCTCATCAATCTTCTTTGTTACTTCTTCAAAAAGCTCAATCAAGTTTGTGAGACATGATTTCCCACGCACAAAGCCATGTTGACTATCCCGAATCAGTCCTTGCCTTTCCAAATACATGTATATCTATCAAGTTAAGTAGCTAATAGTTTCCTATTTTCTGTCTCCCTTGCTTCTTGAATAGAGGAATTATATTTAGTCTTTCCAGATTAATGGAACTTCTCCAGAATCTAGTAAATTTTCGAAAATTAACACCAATGCATCAACTGTTTCATTCACTACCTCTTTTCAGACTCTGGCATCTATGATGCTGGAACCTCCAAAGGATGCTGAGATGGCTCACCCACTCCACACTTCTGGCTGAAGGTGGTTGCAAATGCTTCAACCTTATGGTTTTGTCTTTAATTTTTGCAATCTTTACACTGAAGATTTTAAAAATAACAATCTCATTAAAGAGATACAGTTCTCTTCTCTTGGCCTTAGCGCCCTGTTCACTTCAGTGCATCAATATTACCTTGTGCTTTCAGTGACCTAATAGGCAAAAAAATGTTTGAGCTGAAAGATGTAAGGGCAAACCTAAATAGCTAAAGACACCATTCGATATCATGCCATTGCAAAATCTAACTGGTTATCATAAATGTCATCTTCTCATCTCAGAATTACAAGTTGAAACTAATCATCTCTAAGAATGAGCTGGGTTATTCAGTAAATAAACTCACCAACTGCAGCTTACACCAATACGATAAATAATTATCAGAGCAATCTTTGACAGGAAAGGTGGATTATATATCACTTGGACTCTAACGAAAGTGACATATTTGTAACATTTGGCAGTAATAGATGGGGAGGAAACCCTAATGTTTGCAGACAGCTTCAATAGGGCTGACATTGAAAGAACAATGATTAATAAAAGGTGCAGCAGATGGTAACTTCTTCTCAGATGCTAAATCAGGTTCTTATGGTACAATGGGAGTGTCCCTGTCCTCATGTCAGGAGGTCTGCGTAGAAATCCTACCTGCCACAGAGGTTATAGATGAATCCCTACAGTGTGGAAACAGACCCTTCAGCCTAAAGAGTTCACACCAACCCTCCGAAGAGTATCCCACCCAAACCCATTCCCCTACATTTACCTCTAATGCACCTAACCTACACATCCCTGAACACTATAGGCAATTTAGCATGGCAAATTCACCTGAGCTGCACATCTGAAGATTGTGGAAGGAAACCGGAGCACCCGGAGAAAACCCACGCAGACACAGGGAGAATGTGCAAACTCCACACAATCGCCCGAGGCTGGAATCGAACCCGGGCCCCTTGTGCTGTGAGGCACCAGTGCTAATCACTAAGCCACTGTGCCACCCTGTGTCATAATATGCAGGTTGATTAAACAAACCCTGGAATGGAAATATTACAGATTTTGTGTTCCATGCGGCCTGCATCATCAAATTTAATTACAAAAATCTATCATTTCCATTCAGTCCACAAGGTCAATTCAGCCATTTTAAAATTTAACAAATGGCTTCCTGCAGCCTTTTCACATTGTGCAACTCTTCTTTATTAACTGTATATTGATTTTGATATTAAAAGCCTGTCAAGAACCAGCCAGTTGTTTAGTAATGTACCCTGATTAAGTTATAATTAATGAATTGATGCAATATGTTATTATTGAAAGGACTGAGTTAATACTTTATAAAGCTTATGCTTCTAAAAACTGCAGAGCAATAAAATTGTTACTCTTCAATGTTGATAAGTTCCAGAATATTGCATTCTGCCAAAATATGATTCATTTTTTAGTCTCATAAAGATTAACGAGTAAAGAAAGCTAAAGTCTCATACTGACTAAATATTTGAAAGATTATTTCACTAATTAGCAAACAAACAGTAGGTGATTGAACATTGAACTTTAACTAATGCATTAAAAAAAAAATCATTAGTTATATTAGAAAGACTGAGGGGCAACATGGTGGCTCAATGGTAAGTACTGCTGCTTCAGTGCCAGGAATCCAGCTTTGATTCCACCTCAGCAACTGTCTGTGTGGAGTTTGTACATTTTTCCTGTGTCTGGCATGGGTTTCTTCCAGGTGCTTTGCTTTCCTCCCAAAATTTAAACATGTGCAGGTTAGGTGGTGTGGCCATGCTAAATTGCCCATAGTATCCAGCGATATGCAGGTTAACTGGATTAACAATGGATGCAGATTTATGGAGATAGGGTGGGATGCTCTTCAGAGGATCGGTGTGGACTCAATGGGCCGAATGGCCTGTTTCCACACTGTAGGGATTCTATGACTTATTTTTAAAGTTTAAAGCCGTATTTGCTGCATGAAGTATGCACAATTAGAATAAATTAATGAGTGAGAGACGTCTTCAAACTCCAAATAGCCTTAAAAAGTTTAATATGACCTTACGAAGGGTCAAAGTGTGAAGATTCTGTATGAACAGTCGGCTGTATAGAGTCAGATAAGTGTTAGAGGAAAATAATTCTATTTAATGTTTGCTTAAGACTAGGATCTGATTAAATTAGTCCCTCATTAGACATTGACCAATTGTCATGTTACAACAGGTTCAACTCTGACATAAAGTAACATTCATTTTGGGGATAAAAGTAGAACTCGTTGCGAGCCACATACTGAAGTTCTCCAAGAGCAGAATTCCTACAGAGAAGTTGTTTGAGATAGAGTAGAAGGTTCCTGAGACAACATTCCTCTGGAACAACCAGTAAAGAAACAGAAGGGTTTCGTTTTTGCTGATAAATCATCCGCAAGAAGTTGTGAACATGTTTGTCAAGTTGACATAGTATACCTTTTGCTTTCATTAAAGAACTGTGGAAATACACCATTCAAGACTCCTGCCTTTTATACCATTTGACTAAGTCTTGTATGAACCAAAATAGTTAGCAGTAATTTGCATAAGTTATAGAGATTTGACGTAACTGAAATAAGTTAAATAAATTTAATTGGATTATAGCATTAAAAAAAATTCCAATTCTCACATGTTCTGGATTCATAATCTTATACGGAGATTCTCCTGAAGAGTTGTCACCAGTGTGAGAAGTATGAAGAGTGGTCTGTGAGCATGTTCGTGTTCAATATTTGAAGCATTAACAGGAAGGGACTTAAACGGAATAGGCACTGGCAATCACTCATGTGCAATAGAATAATTAGATCCATCAAAAACAGCAGAGTGATGCAGGTCTGGTAACTAATCCTGATGATGTCTTCACAACAAATTATCCACCATAAACTCAACTACCTCAATCTTCTGTTTCCAATCAACACTCAATTCTCTAACATTCACTCAATATAATGCTCTTTCTCCCACATAGTATTATATAAAATTGAATGATCCAACATTATGAAATTTGATTACAAAGATATTTCCAAGTCAAATTTAAAATACCACACAGTTACATTTCCCACCCCGAGAATGTGAATAACTCAGCACATCAATAAATGTAATGTATTGCACAATAGTTCCAAAAAAATACAATTCATTCCTGGCGCAAGTTGCCAGAAACTTGTGCCACCTTTGGAGATTTTAATTCTTTCAAGTCCCTCATTTGATTGGACAAGAAAGGAAGTACTCTCAGCAACTAAGCCTGGGAAAGTTCCAACTTAGAAAATTATTGGTCTCCAACAAGACTGATGGTACCCAGGAAGAAATATGTTCTGTTTTTGGACAACTCTAGTTTCTAGACAGCCACGTTTACACTGCTGTTACTGTCCAACTTCTTAAATAGTCTGGAAGATGCTTGCTTTGACAGCACATATGACGTGGTTGACCAATTCCCCTCACGATGAAGCTGTTAGTTTCTGAGAGTTATAATTCACCAGCTTTCCTGGCAAAAGTCTCTACCCCAAGTGCTATTTCGAGAGCTCTAGCATATACAAGTCTGGCTTCATCAACAGCTCCCTCTGTGTTTGCGTTTCCTTCCAACCACAAAGCACTCCTATTGCATCATCTAGGTGCCCACCAAAGTCACATGTTTGGAATCATTTCCTCAGTTTCCACAAACTGCAAAACATTTACATTATGCCTTTGCCTCTTCTCATTAAATACAAACTTTTCACAATAATGAGTGGTTTGGGTCCAGATATTCTTGGACACCCAGGATGAGGAGAAACATTTGCCTGTACCTGTGTTTTTGTTTTTGCTGCTGTTACATACTACTTGCTTATCTACGCTACTTTACTCTCTGATCTGCCTGTATTGCTCGCAAAACAAAGCTTTTCACTATTCCTCGATACACGTGACAATAAATTCAATTCAATTCAAAATAACAAGTCTTTCTAAGTTCTTACTCTAGCTCCATTTCATTCAGTACTACTCAATGTTCCCAAGGAATGCCAGCATGACAAAAGTAATTTTAAAGACAATGTAGATTACAGTGAAAGTATCAGAGATGTCTCATTGTTAATCTTTAGAACAATACAGTGTCAATTATGAAGCAAAAACAGAACTCAGTAGATCTGGCAACATTTGTGGGAAGAAAGCAAAGCCAACATTTCAAATCCAGTGACTCTTCATCAGAATTGCCAGCAATTTCAGGTTTGGTTTCAGATTTCCAACATCTGCAGCTGTTTGTTTCATTGCGCTGTCAATTATTCTTGTTGTCACTGTTGTGTCCAAATAAACACTCAGATCAATGACAATGACCATGGCTCTTTGTTTGCAGACCCACTACAATGAAGTGATGCAAGAGGAATTGAGATAAAACACCAAAAGTAATTGAACTGAGCACTAAGAAAATGTTATAAAAGGCCGGACAAAAATCAAAAACCGTCAATCAGGCTCACCAAGCTTTAGATTGAATTATGGCTGAGGAAGGAGAGGAATTCAACGGTTTTCAATATGATCTGGAATGGGAACCATAGATTCATTGTGTTAACTGGGTATTAAATTTGTTTAGTTGTATGCAGGCAGTGAGCATTAACTGGGAATTCACTTGTGCCCTATATATCCATAGAGGGGTGGTGGAAGTTGATTCAATAATAACTTTCAAAAGAGAGTTAAATTAACACTAGAAAAGATGAAAATGTAGGGCTACAGGCTAGAATCTGTCCAATGTGGAAGCAGGCCATTCAGCCCATCGAGTCCACACTGACCCTCTGAAGAGGATCCCACCCAATCCACCCCCTTACCCCATCCCTGTAACCCTGCATTCGCCATGGCTAACCCTGCACATCTCCTGATACTATGGGCAATTTAGCACAGCCAGTCCACCTAACTTATGTTAATGAGGGGGGAAGAAAGGTGAGTGAAGCACTTTGGATTTATTTGTCAAAGAGCCAACATGGGTATGATGGGCTGAATAGCCTTCTACTGTGCAAGGTTTGTGAAGGTTTATAGCTCAGGTTGAGATTTAGGGTGTAGGTTTGCTCGCTGAGCTGTAGGTTTGATATCCAGACGTTTCATTACCTGGCTAGGTAACATCAGCAGTGGCGACCTCCAAGTGAAGTGAAGCTGTTGTCTCCTGCTTTCTATTTATATCTTTCTCCTGGATGGGGTTCCTGGGGTTTGTGGTGATGTCATTTCCTGTTCGGTTTCTGAGGGGTTGATAGATAGCATCTAGATCTATGTGTTTGTTTATGGTGTTGTGGTTAGAGTGCCAGGCGTCTAGGAATTCTCTGGCATGTCTTTGCTTAGTCTGTCCCAGGATAGATGTGTTGTCCCAGTCGAATTGGTGTTTTTTTTCATCCATATGTAGGGCTACGAGGGAGAAAGGGTCGTGTCTTTTTGTGGCTAGCTGGTGTTCGTGTATCCTGGTGGCTAACTTTCTTCCTGTTTGTCCTACGTAGTGTTTGTGGCAGTCCTTGCATGGAATTTTATAGATGACGTTGGTTTTGTCCAACCACAATGCCATAAACAAGCACATAGATCTAGATGCCATCTATCAACCCCTCAGAAAACGAACAGGAAATGACATCACCACAAACCCCAGGAACCCCATCCAAGAGAAAGATATAAATAGAAAGCAGGAGACAACAGCTTCGCTTTACTTGGAGGTCGCCAGTGATGATGTTACCTAGCCAGGTAATGAAAAGTCTGGATATCAAACCTACAGCTCAGCGAGCAAACCTATACCCTAAGCCTTCTACTGTGCTGTTGGATTTTCAAATACTTGGGGCAACTCCAAAGGACTTTAAAAATACTAAGCAATGCCTCATTCCAGGATTGCTACACCTTTCTCAGCAACAGTAACTTTCACTGGCATGGGGTAAAGGTACGGATAATAAGCCCACACTCTGTAATCTTGGTCTGGCCAGCTCCAGTGTCACAGTAGACATCTCACTGACCCATCTCCCTGCCCCAAATCAATTTTCATACAGCTAGACCAGCTGCTTTAAAACATATGGTTTGTGGTCTTTCAAAGGATTTATGGACTATAGTCTGGATTTGGAAATCTTTTGGAAGATATGTTAAACACATCTTATCCAAGTCCCATCTATGCTTTGTCTTTCAACTGCATGTCCATTCACCCAAATGTGCTACAAAACTAATCAGCCATTTTGTCATGAGCAAGCCTTGAAGTGCTCATGACAAAAAAAATCATTCCATAATCTGATCTAAAATCACCTGTCTCTCTTAAATTCCAAAAGTGTCAGTGCTATTGTAGCATGGATAATGAAATTTTGCTCCACTTCACACCACTTAATTCTGATCAAATAAACAAATTAAGTAAAAGAAAATGTTCAAGAAAAGATTTGAAAGATATGAACTATCGAGCAAAGCAAACTCTCTCCCTTTCTCTTTCTAAACACACCCTGTTGAGCTAATCCATGAAGAAGCTTTGGATCTCAGTCAAACATTCATAATAAGAACGCCCAGCAGAAATATGGAAGTCTGCCCATCTGTTTCCGTTAATACAGTTCACAGATGGTCTCATTATGATGCTGGGCTGAGACCAGCAGACTCTGATCATTGAACATAGTCAAGGTTGAGTTAGATGTGATTATTGATTGACATAGGTCATGGGGGACAGGCAGCAGATCAATTGCGAATTTATTAAATAGTGCAGCATGGTCAATGGGCATAATCCTGACCCTAATACTTAGAATGTTATGAACCAGCAAGCCAAATCAGGAAATTTCTGCATTTTTATTCCCTTGCTTTGTACTGCACAAAGTTGACCCTATTTTTGGATTAATAAGTGCCTCTAAAATTCATACCATTTCAAGTTTATCTAAAAGGCAGACTAGTGACTGGGCTGCAGAGCTAAATTTATACCAGAAGCCTATAATTATACACAACACAGAATTATAGACAGTTGCACTTCCAAGCATATGGTAAGCTTCTTTCATGATTTTCTTTATATATAAGCAAAAATAATTGCTTGTTAATACACAGCTAACACAATGCATCTATCTTCCCAAAGAACATACATTTAAAACATCAATAAATAAATGGGCAATTTATTAACAGCCGAAAAAACTGGTTACCAAACTGTAACTTGGGCTATGTGCAGTCAATGTTTATTCTGGGACTTACAAAGTGTAGGAATATTATACAAGGTCATGTTTCACATGATACTTCCAGCCATTAAGACATAAGTAATGAAAATATAAGAAATGGGAGCAGCATTAGGTCTTACAGCCTAAGAATGTGTTGCACCATTCAAGACTGATTGTCTATTTCAATTCTACATTGCCGTGATATACTCATATCCATTGAGTCCCTTTGATTCCAAGAATTTTTGTTGGAAAGTTACATAATCTCTAAGGTAGAGACAATACAGGTAAAACTGATAGGAGTCAGCCATGGTTCCATTAATAGCACTTTCGCCTCTGAGCCATAAAGTGCATGGTTCATAATTCACTCCAACGTCTCAGCACATATTAACAATGAATCACAGCTGACACTCCAATGCAGTGCTCAGACACCAACCTTTCTGTCTTTTAAAACCTTCTCACGTTGTTCAGGGCACAAATCAATTTTTTCTCTCACTTCGGAGGTTGGTTGGCAAATTTCAGAAAGATAAGTTTGAAAGACAAAATTCCAAAGCAATAAACTGATCATTTCAACAATTAAGTAATAAAAATGGCCACTAAAAAGTGCCAACCAGCAAGGATAACTCATAAAGCTATTTTCTCACCTTTCAATTCAGGAGCAGAGCTTGAGAGAGAAAAAAGACTATGCCCACACTCCTCATCATCAGGGACAAGATTGGGACTACAGCTGAGGTAAGATATTAGGTTTACCTAACACAAGCTGTGGTTCATCTCTGGTCCAGCACACTCAAAGTTGACCTTAGAGGAATTCACATGAAATTGGGCCCAGCCTGTTTCTCCTTCTCTCCCAACCTGCCTTATGGATAGGTTATGGGTAGATTATGCAGAGTACGGATGAGGAGGAGAAGACGGAGGGGACAGATGGCTAAGTACCTTGTTTAGACCCACTAATCCACCCCCCCCCCCACCAGTTAATCACTCACTCACCCATCAACGCCACAGTCATTCAACTTACCCATCTCCCATTGCTCACTCATCAAACCCTAACTGATCACTCGCTCACATCCATGATTCCCTGTTCATTCACTCACCCGTCTCCTGTGACTCACTCAGCCACCTTCCACATCCCCCCTGGCAATCAATCATGTGTTGAGTTGGTTGCTCCTCCAGTCACAGAATGTTTCTCTCCTGCACTTGCTGATGATAGGCTGATTGGAAATGGTATTGAAATGACTGTTGAATGGAGAACAGCTCCTTGTAAAAGCTTCCATCGCACTTCCCTCTACATTTTAAAACATGGCTTGATGAGCCACATAGGACTACTGGGTGAGCCACACTGTAGCCTGTGGGTTGAATGTCACATGAGCCTGGTTTAGACGAATCCATGGCACGATTCTGAAGAGGAGCAGTGAAATTATTCCCAGGTGCCCCAATCTCCTATGGCAGCACATTCTATGCACCTCTATCTTAAAATAAAAATTCCTCGTACATTTTCTTTAAACATTTCCCCTCTCATCTTAAACCTGTGCCACCTAGTTTTTGACTTTCCACCATTGGAAAAAGACTCTGACTATCCCCCCCCATCCATGCCTCTCATAATTTTATATACTTCCATCAGTTCGCCTATCAGCCTCTGATACTCTAGCAAAAACAATCCAAGATTTGGAGATGTCGGTGTTGGACTGGGATGTACAAAGTTAAAAATCACACAACACCAGGTTATAGTCCAACAGGTTTAATTGGAAGCACACTAGCTTTCGGAGCGCCACTCCTTAACCTGGACAAAAACAATCCAAGTTTGCTCAAGCTCTCCTTATAACTAATACACTCTAATCTTGGTAAACATCCTGGTAAAACTGTGCACCTTCTCCAAAAGCCTTCATTTCCTTGGATACCTTCCTGTACTGTGGCAGTTGCAATGAGATAACCCCTCATGCTTCGAAACTCCAGTGATATCATCCCTAGTGAACCTTCTCTGAACTGCCTCGAATGAAGTGATATATTTCCTTAAATAAGGGGACTAAAACTGCTCACAGTACTCCAGACATGGTCTCACCAGCACCTTGTACAGCTGCAGTAAGATCTCCTTGCTCTTGTACTCCAATTCCCTTGAATTACGGCTAACATTCGAGAAAGATTTTTGCCTACCTGACAGGTACACAAGTGCGGGCACATCGATTAGGGGTGGGAGGTGGGTCACTTGATCTGCAATAATTTGACTGCGGGACTGGGCCTGGAATGCACTGGATAGAGGAATGTGACCTCTGAGAGGCAAGTCTCTCACATAGCTTTATCATCTTTCCCTAGCTGATGAAGGAGCAGTGCTCTGATATCTAATATTTCCAAATATACCTGTTGGACTATAACCTGGTTTTGTGTAATTCTTTCCCAAAGACCAGAGCAGCTCAATATCTTCCCACCAACCCCAAACAATAGCTAGCTTTCACATCTCAAGGAGGGGCAGCAGAGCCAGCCTGTACATTTGGGTCTTATGATTCTTCACTATGAAGTTCGGTTGAGGTTCAACCCATGATTGAATTCCAGCATTCAGGGCAAGAGAGAATCCTTTTGTTGTTCTACTTCCTTTTCTTAATTTACTGTTATTTCAGGGTTCCTATAATTTGGCAACAAGCGCAAAATTAATAACATTTCAGAGGAGTTCCAAGTTATCCAGAAGTTGTGCAAATACTTTTGTGAGCTCGAGTTCACAAATATTTAAACCGAAATTGACTTTATAATTGTAACTCAAGCGATTTCACAGAATCTCCAGTACGTAGCCCCAATATATCACCAAGGCGCTGCAACAATTATTTACAATAGGCTGCAGGCTTGCACTATTACCAAAATACTGTAGGCAGGATTTCATATACTTGCTGCATCCATAAATGTCATATTTCAGAGTTGGTAATCAAAATCTGATCTGATCAAGTGAGGTGATGGCTTAGTGATATTAGAGATTAGAATAGATTCCCTACAGTGTGGAAACAGGCTCTTCAGCCCAATCAGTCCACATCAACCCTCTGAAGAGTAACACACCCAGACCCGTTTTCCCCCTGACTAATGCACCTAACATTATGAGCAATTTAGCATGGCCAATTCACCAAATCTGCACATCTTTGGACTGTGGGAGGAAACCCACTCAGACAGGGGGAAGAATATACAAACTCCACACAGACAGTCGCTCGAGGCTAGAATCAAACCTGGGACCCTGGTGCCGTGAGGCAGCAGTGCTAACCACTGAGTCACTATGCCACCTCAATATTATCAATGGACTATTAATCCAAAGTCAGTTAACATTCTGGGGACCTGGGTTTGAACCCTGCGATGACAAATGGTGGAACTTGAATTCAATTTAAAATAAATATCTGGAATTAAGACAATGAAACTGTTGTCAATTGTCCAAAAAAGCACATCCAGCTCACTAATTTCCTTTGGGGAAGGAAATCTGCCATCCATATGGCCTAGATGTGACTCCACACCACATAGCAATGTAGTTGACTTTAAAATGCCCTCTGCAATGGCCTAGCAAGCAACTCTGTTGTACCAATTACTATTAAATTAAGGGCAACTAAAGATGGGAAAGAAATGCTGGCCAGCCAGTGGCGCCCACATCCCATGAATACATTTTAAAAAGCTATGTTAGATACAGGAACTGTTGCTGTTAAGTTCAACGTCAGCACTGGTTTACAAGTGATTTTTAACCAGTTAGTGGAGTTTCAGTGACAGGCACTACTCAGCATTTAGCTGAAATCCTGGAACTCAACATAAGCCAACAATCTTTTAACTTTGAGGCAGGAGTGCTGCCAATGTGTGATACTGCACCTCATATGAAGATGCATATTGCTCCATTCTCTCCTGTCCATCCACTTTTGGGTGGATCTGTACATTCGAGAATCACACTTGCTAATTTTTACACACAGTCACACATTTTTAACACTGAGTCGAGAGTGTGAGGCTGGAAAAGCACAGCAGGTCAGGCAGCATCCGAGGAGCAAGAGAATAGACGGTTCAGGCATAAGCCCTTCATCATGAAGTTTTAACACTGGATTGGTTGATCAGACAGGCAAGAAACTGAATTTGGTCTTGCATGCCTACCTTGTTGCCTGTGCATGTTGGAACAGGTGTAGTGGAATATTCCCCATAAGCCCTGCTCCCCAGGCATCATGCGATCTTAATAGAAGTTCTGCTGACTAGGAGATAAGTCAGGTTGAGCACGACACATGTGATGTTGGAATAAATCTGCCAACATCTCCATGGAGGGGTGCAAGATATGGATCTTGGCTGACTAGAAACGTTTGTGTTTTGGAGACTGAACTTAGCTTGATTACTGCCTGCAAAGTTGGTGCATGTGTTTAAGTTCCAACATTCTCATACAGGAGTGCAATGGGTGAGGTGTCCATCAGCAACTCACCATTAGGTCATACTTCTGGCATAATATAACATCCTGAGACTCTGCTCTAGAGTGTTATTAAACAAAGTTGCGTCAGCTACAACTTATTAAGTTACACTTTGGAAATCAATTCCCTCCCTATTCAATGCAAAGCATACTTTTTAAGAGAAATAGTCTCAGAAGCAGAGGGCCATTATAAAATTATGCTAGCTTGTTTCTTACGAACAGTTTAACTTTAGATTCTTGAACTGGTTCGTGTGTGGTGCAAAGTCATGACCTAAGTAGAGCAGAACCCTGGCCTGTTGGAACAAGTTTAGCTTTAACAGAGCCGAGAACATTCCAGTTCAGTCTAAGGTTACTGCTGGAAATGCTGCACACTGATTTAGCTTGATGTAATGGTGAGGTTATTCCAAGTGCTCCAATTCACCAGGGATCAGCAAAGATTTACAGGGAACTACTTGTTTTGAATAGATCTTGCACCTACGTACTTGGAATAGAAACTAGAGGCCACTCACAGCCCAACAAATCTCTAACTGTGATTTTAGCAAATCAGCTATTCCCACGGGTTCATCTTAGCATAAATTCACAGCCCACCAATTCAAATCTGGCACTAAAGAGAGGGATTTTTTTTGAAAGACAGTGGAAGTTAAAGCATGGTGTTGCTTTATGGTGCAGTTACAAGAATGTTCTTTACAATAAGTCACTGCCCAGGGCCAAATCACTTTGTGGCCCTTGTTTGCAAATTCATGAGTCTTCCTGATCACTGTCTGTTCCAAGGCCAGTGATGTTACCCATTTCACTGCAGCCACAGCCCACAAAACCTGCATGCCTGTCATAGCAGCAAGTACTCCATGTTAAGCCTTGCAAATTAATTCATGTTGAATGGCGTTAAGTGCTGTCTGGGTTTAATTATGTTCCACACATTAGAATATTACAAGCTCAAGCAGGCCGCGTTTCATCTTGTTCTGAGATGAAGGAGAATGGAGCTTTTTACATTATGGGTCACCGAGTCATCACATAGCAATGCAATGAGACAGACATGTCAATGAAACAGTGAATCATCCAATTGCTCAAGCATTTGTTTCAAACCACTGAACAGCATTTTTCTTGAATTAAAATGCAATTGTGCAATAAAACCTGACTCTTTTTTTCTTCAGATTTTATTTTTTCCTTTTTCAAGTTGCCTCCTTCTGTCCATAGCTAAGACACAGATTCTAATTGGCTGGATGAAGAAGTCTAATTATTCCACTGTCATCTGTCTAGACATTAATAACGAGTTATTGAAGGGCACATTAGCTACAGAGGAAAGCAACATTGAGATTTGAGGCTATCTGGCCCTCTACCAGCACAGCAAGCTTTTGCTGACTTCATCCAAGGGTTTCACAACTAGAACGCAATGAATAAATCTGGAGTTTTTAAAGAGCTCAGAAAAGTCAACTTTACTTCTAAACCATTGGAAGAATTTACAAAAGACAAATTGATAAGTTTAGGTAAATTGGCAGAAAGTTGGCAAAAGGGTATAATATGGGAAAACATGAAGTTGTTAATTTTGGAAGGCTGAATAAAAGAACAGGATATTATTCAAATTGATAAAAACTGTGAAAAACTGCAACAAGAAGAGACTTGGGGGAATTTGTGCATGAAACATAGAAAGGTAGCACATAAGTTGCGTGCAATTCTGGTCTCCTTCCTATCGGAAAGATATTGTGAAACTTGAAAGGGTTCAGAAAAGATTTACAAGGATGTTGCCAGGGTTGGAGGATTTGAGCTATAGGGAGAAGCTGAACAGGCTGGGGTTGTTTTCCATGGAGCGTCGGAGGCTGAGGGGTGACCTTATAGAGGTTTACAAAATTATGAGGGGCATGAATAGGGTAAATCGGCAAAGTCCTTTCCCTGGGGTCGGGGAGTCCAGAACTAGAGGGCATAGGTTTAGGGCGAGAGGGGAAAGATATAAAAGAGACCTAAGGGGCAACTTTTTCACGCAGAAGGTGGTACGTGTATGGAATGAGCTGCCAGAGGAAGTGGTGGAGACTGGTACAACTGCAACATTTAAGAGGCATTTGGATGGTTATATGAATAGGAAGGGGTTGGAGGGATATGGGCAGGTGTTGACAGGTGGGACTAGATTGGGTTGGGATATCTGGTTGGCATGAACGGGTTGGACCGAAGGGTCTGTTTCCATGCTGTACATCTCTATGACTCTAAGTGCAGCAGGTAAGCAAGAAAGCTAGGATAGTTTTAGGAGTATTTACCACAAGGTGGAAATGTCAAATATTAGGAGGCATGGGTTTAAAGTGATGGTGAAAGGTTTAAAGGAGATGTGTGAAACAGTTTTTTAAACACAAAGGACGGTAGATACCTGGATGTGCTGCCAGGGGAGGTGGTAGAAGCAGGTACAACAGCTATGTATAACAGGCGTTTAGACAGACACATGAACAGACAGAGAATAGAGGGATACAGACCATATGCAGGCAAATAGTATTAGTTTAGAATGGCATCATGGTCGATGCTGGCATGATGGGCTGAAGGGCCTGTTCCTGTGCTGTACCATTCTATGTTCGTTGAAACATACAGGATTCTGAAGGGGCTTGACACAGTAAATGCTGAAAGGACTCTCCCTTTATGGGAGAGTCTTCAATGAGGAGCCGTAGTCACAGAATTAAGAGGAACCAATTTAAGGCTAAGATGAGGAAGAACTTTTTCTCTCAGAGAATTGAGAGTCTTTGGAACTTTTTGCCATAAAGCAGTGGGTAGAGTCCTTTTGCATACTTAAGGCTGAGATAGATCAATTCTTGATCAGTAAAGGAATCAAGGGTTATGGGGAAAAGGCAGGAAAGTGGATGCGTGGAATGTCAGATCAGCCATATCCTGTTGAATTGTGGAGTAGGCATGAGGGCTGAACAGGGAGACAGTGAGGTCTGCAGATGCTGGAGATCAAAGTTGAGAGTGCGTTGCTGAAAAAGCACAACAGGTCAGGCAGCATCCGACGAGCAGGAAAATCGCGTTTCGGGCCAGAGCTCTTCATCAGGAATGAGGGCTGAACAGCCTACTCCTGCAGTTATTTATTTTGGTCTTACAGCACCACGGAACACATCTGTGTTCTGCCAAGACTTATGAGTGTGGTTACTTTCCTGCTCCTGTTCAAACTTGTGCCATGGATTCTTCTGAACCTGGCTTACGCAGCTCTTACGTGGCTAATCGAGCTGTGGTTCAAAATGCAGAGGGATGCAACTGGAGGGTTTTACAATGAATTGTTTCTCCAATCAACAATCGTTTCTAGACCATTTCTAAAGAAGCCTATCAACAGCAAATGAAGGAGAGAAGTGAGGAGTATCAGCTCAGGTATAATCCAACTGAATGGCACAGTAGGCCAAACAGTCTACTCTTGTTCCAATTATTTTTTTATGGTCTTATGGTCATGTCTTTACATAAAGTGATTGCAGTCCAAGTGGGCTGAGGTTCTTCAGTGATTGTTAACTGACCCCTTAAGGGCTGAACTGGCAATGGAATTTCCAAGGTGGAACATGGGCAGATAATTGGGCACATTGGAACCAGGGAGATTCCCACACCTCTTTCCCACCATATTACTTGCCCTGTCTCAGAAGGGGAAATTTTCGGCCTATTAATATATTGTCAGACTGATATTTATATAAGCTTGTAAGCAGTTTATTTCTCCCAAAGAATAGAAAGCCTTGCCATGATTATCATATGGCTCATTGGTTTAGTACATAGTTCACACTGGGTGAATGGGCATGGTTGTAATCAAAGCGACTTGGGAGATAGGAGAAGGCACAGAAGATGCATGGAGCTTGCAAGATATAAGATGGCACAGATCATGCCATAATTCTCAAATAGGATTCCTGAATCCATGTTAAAGGACACACCTTTTCTGAAAGGCAGTAAGTCATGAGCTTCAGGGAACAACTTTGGGACATATGCAAGAAACAATCCGACCATCCTATGGTCGACTGCTTCAACACCCCCTCCCACTCCCCAAGGACATGCAAACCCTGGGCCTCCTCCCCTGCCAAATCGAAGCCACCTACCAAGTGGAGGAAGAACGCCTCATCTTCTGCCTTCGGGCCCCTCAACCACACAACATGAACATCGATTTCATTAGTTTCCAAATCTCCCCTCCCCCCATCTCATCCCAGTTCCAACCCTCCAACTTGGCACCGCCCTCTTGACCTGTCCTACCTCTTCATCTGCATTCACCTATCTGCTCCACCCTTCTCATCGATCTATCACAATCACACCCCACCTGCATCCACCTATCACCTTCCTAGCTACCTTTCCCCCAGCCCCACCTCAACCCCCATTTACCTCTCACTCTCCTTCCCCCTCCACACTCCTGATGTAGGCTTATGCCCGAAATGTTGACTCTCCTGCTCCTTGTGTGCTGCCTGACCTGCTGTGCTTTTCCAGTGCCACCCTTTTCAACTCTGACTCTCCAACACCTGCAGTCCTCACTTTCTCCGCGAGCTTGAGAAGCTGACTAGACTTTTCACAAATGCTGAGAGTGCACAACATGTTAACTCCACAAAAATTGTTGACACAGGATAACCCTGAACTGGATGCTACGTGCCACTTTTAAATGTGTGCTGATTCAGCCCAACTCCATAAAAATCAGTGTCCATAATATTGTCTAGGCATTGAATTCAACCCACTTGAGCCACATCAGATACTGGCCTTAAGACTTTTCAATCTAAACCTTGATCCAAAAATATTTCTTCATTCCATAAAATAGATAGAAATAAATTGCAAGTCATAATATGGGCCAAAATCCAGGAATTCCCTCCTTCAGGGCATTAAGGGTCTACCTACAGCACACAACACTGCAACAGTTCAAGAAGACAGCTCACCCCTTTCTCAAGGACAACTATGGACAGTCAATAAATGTTGACCCAGCCAGTGGTCCCATGTTCTGTAAGTGCATAAAAAAATGTGCAATTTATGTCTCTTAAGGTCGTAAAATTGGAATGTTTTTAACTATCCAAAGTTTATATTCCCATTCATTAAGAACTTACAGTTGAGATTTTTTTCTGTAAATAGCAAAACAATGCTTTTTACTTCATTCAACATTTTGATCAGAAGACCCAAATCCTTGGTTGGCCGTGGTTGAATAAACAAACCTTGTTGAATGGACAGCTTAAACCTCCCTTATTATGCGAATGGCTAAAGTCAATCTTAACTTATGCAACCGATACTACAGGCAGGGTTTGTCATAATACTTTCCCGTTCGACTTAGCTCTCAAAGTGAAGGAGTGACACCGAAATAACAGCAGACTCCTTATTTACCATGCCATCAAAGAGTAACTACAACATCTGAGGAACTTAATAGTTAATCCACAGAAAACAGCAAAGGGCTGCATGGTGGCTCAGTGGTTAGCACTGCTGCCTCACAGCACCAGGGACCCAGGTTCGATTGCAACCCTGGGCACCTGTCTGTGTGGAGTTTGCACATCCTCCCAGTGTCTGCGTGGATTTCCTCTGGGTATTTGGTTTCCTCCCACAGTCCAAAGATGTGCAGGTCAGGTGAATTGGCCATTCTAAATTGCCCATAGTGTTAGTTGCATTAGTCAGAGGGTAATGGATCTGGGTGGGTTACTCTTCAGAGGTTCAGTGTGGACCTGTTGGGCCAAAGGGCCTGTTTCCACATTGTAGGGAATCTAATCTAATCTAAAGTGGTATCAAGCCCAAAGCATTCACTCCACCATTACTTTGTAAGGGAGTAGATCATTGTACAGTATCTGACTTTCATGCAGAATCATACCTCAAAACATGGAATAAAGTTCCTTTAAATAGTATCTCCTACACTCAGTAAACAGTCCTTTCAGGCTTAAAACTAGTAATTTGTTTTCCCAACCATGCTGGTTCATTTTGCTTGGCTTACTTTGCAAAGTCTTTACAAAATGAAGACTTGTACAATTTACTCTATCTGGTTCAGACAAGCTACCACATTCTTTAGCTTCAGAAATATCCAACATTCCAAACCTAATAGACCAGAGATTAACAAAGTACACAGTCACACCCACTGCAGCAGCATTTACTATGGTCATCTATGTGTGAATAGATCAAAGTGCACTGCTTGCTCAGTTCACTAAGCCTTGAATGAATATACTGAGATTGTGCCATTAGCTACATCCAATAATATAATTACTATTGTTAGAGACACGGATACGTCCTGAGTGAGGAATCTGCAAGTTCCTTCTATTGTGGATACGATTTTCACAAATCTCTCACAGACAGCACACCACTTTGTTAATATATTTTTAACCCTATATCTTATTGCATTGGCCATCAATCACCAGCAGCTAGTGTTTGGAATAATTTGATGCCAACAATTGTTTTTCTTCCAGTAATTTTAATCAACCTGTTCAGACATGTTATAACACACATCCAGGGCAGATGGGAGGTAAACCAGGTCCTCCTAACCCAGAGTGAGGGACAGTATCACTGCACCACAAAAGCCCACCCTATTTAATCCTCCTTCTTATGGTGAGTTTAAGGACTTCGAAGAGGATAGTCCCCAAGAGTCTTAACAAGAAGAGGCATTTGTCTTAACTAACAGGGTACAGTTTATTGAATGTTTGAATAAATACAATTAACATTTATTAGTTAGACACAATTATGACCATCAGGAGTGAGACATGGGAAATCTGTCCATATTGGAACCACATGCAAGATCAACTGCTCTATCATCAGTTTAAGTGGAGGTAATGCGACTTCAACATTAACTCTTTCAGAGCCATCACCTTATACAACATATCTTAGCTGTGTGGTTTTATTTTCAGTGTAAAACATGTCTATTCCAGTAAAGGAATTGTTGCACTTCAGCAGGGAGTCACGCTTATTACTTTTGGATCAAAACATTCAAAAATTGATCTAATCTCTGTGAACCAACAGTTTGTTGTAATTTGCACCTTTAAACAGAAAACAAAATTTCAGGATGCTTCACAGAAGCATAGTCAACATGAAATTGCTACTAAGTCAACCTGTATAACTTCATTCAAATTATTGAAGATTGGCATCTGAAAACTTCAAGCTCTCTCAACTTGCTACCCCAGCATATAAATCATGACAGTATTCTAACCCCAGGATAACAGAGTTTTCTCAAACAGACGCTGCAAAACCACAGTGAATAGAGAGCTATAAACCTCTTAGAATGAATTTGTTCTTCCTCCCTGTTGTCCATGATCCATAAAATGGCAAACAACAATCAGATCCAACCTTGAACAAATGGATTCATCATGGGGATAATGTTATACACCTTAGTCACTGCTGAATCTCACTCCCATTGGTTTCCAATTGGGAAGTTTTCTCGAAGTTCACCTTTGCCAATGCAACCCCTCAACTTTTCTTTAATTGTGACAATGGATTCTATATGAACTTAATTCTTTCATGGAATGTGGGCATCACTGGGAAGGCCAGCATTTGTTGCCCATCCCCAGCTGCCCTTGAATTGAGTGGCTTGACATGGCATTTCAGAAAGCAGCTGAGAGGCAGCACCTTGCTGTGTGATGGAGTCACATATAATCAGACCAAGCAAGGATAACAAATTTTCTTCCCCTAAAGTACATTAATGAACCTGATGGGCTTTTCCAACAATTGATGATAGTTATTACACTCACCATTTTAGACACACTTTCAATTCCAAGTTTTATTGATTGAATTTAAAATTCTACCAGTTGCTGTGGTGGGGCTTGAACATGTGCAGTCAAAGATACAGTCATCCAGTGACTGGTCCATTACTATCAATGTCACTATTTTTCTCCAATTTTAAAAAAAACAAGCACTAGGTTTGACCTTGACCTTCTGAGCAGCAGTATAACTTTGACAGAAACCTTGGTTCAAAATCAGTGAAATTTGGAATTCCCAGTGTTGAATCAAAATAACTATTCTGAGCACGGTGTTTCCACTAAAGAAATTTCTGGCAGAAAGTTGCGAAGCTGAAGTTTGCATGTAAACAGACTTAGTCCAATTATTCCACATGAGAGATTGCCAGGAGCTGCTAGTTTCTATAGGGCATGAATATATGAATGCCAGAAAGAGTTCAAAACAAGTATCTTTGCCTTGAGGGTCGATAGAATGTGGAACTTAATTTGACTTATTCCATGCATTGTGGGCATCACTGGTAAGGCCAGTAATTTTTGCCCATCTCTAATTGCCCCTGGCCATTTCAGAGGTCATTTCAGTTAAAAGTCATAGAGTAATACAGCACGGAAACAGACCCTTCAGTCCAACTCATCCATGCCGACCAGATAATCTACAATGATTTAGTCCCATTTGCCAGCATTTGGCCCATATCCCTGTAAACCTTTCCTATTCATGTACCCATCCAGATGCCTTTCAAATGTTGTAATAGTACCAGTCTACACTACCTCCTCTAGCAGCTCGCTCCATATAGGCACCATTATCTGCATGAAAACCTTGCCCCTCAGGTCCCTCTAAAATCTTTCCTCTCTCATCTGAAACCTATGCCCTCTAGTTTTAGTCTCTCCTACCCTGAAAAAGACCTTGGCTATTAAACCTATCCATGTCCCTCATGATTTTATAAACCACTATAAGGTCACCTCTCAGCCTCCGTCACTCCAGGGCAAAAAGCCCCAGCCTATTCAGCCTCTCCCTATAGCTCAAACCTTCCAATCCCAGCAACATTTTTTCTGAACTCTCTCAAGTTTAACAACATCTTTCCTAGAACAGGGAGACCAGAATTGAACACTGTATTCTAAAATAATCTCACCAGTTTATTTGCTATAACTTGGAGTAGTTGAAGCTTTAAAGGGAAGCTAGATACATAAATGAGGGAGAAAAGAACACAAGGCTATGCTGATGGAGTAAGGGGAGGTAGCTTCTTGGAGGCTCACATGCAAAATTAGTCATGACAAAAACCTGTTGGGTCAAATGTCTTTATGTTGTAAGTACTGTGCATTAATGCAAGTAGTTTTCTACAGGTTAGATTCAGTATTGCATCAATTGAATTTGATAGAGGCAGGTTAACTTGGAAACGTAAGCAAATATTTTTCAACAAAGATAGCTCAGTGGTTAGCACGGCTGCCTCACAGCATCAGGATCCCAGGTTCAATTCCAGCCTTGGGTGACAGTCTGTGTGGAGTTTGCACGTTCTCCCTGTGTCTGCGTGGGTTTCCTCTGGGTGCTCCGGTTTCCTCTCACAATCCAAAAATGTGCAGGTCAGGTGAATTGGCCATGCTAAATTACCATAGTGTTAGGTGCATTAGTCAGAGAGAAATGGGTTTGGTGGGTTACTCTTCGGAGGGTCAGTGTGGATTGGTTGGGCCAAAGGGCCTGTTTCCACACTGTAGGGAATCTAATCTAATCTAATCTAAAAAACTGGTTGTTCCTTCAAGATTTGATGTTCCACTCCTCAGTCCATTTAATGCCTGCAATGCTTCAGCATTATGGCTCAATAACATCTATAATCAATGGTAGTTTGGTAGTATAGAACTTGAGGATTTCTGAAAAAGGACATGTTTTATCAAAACCTTTCCTCTTGCAATTATCAGGACATTTGCAAGAACACCAATGCAAAGCAACATTTTATACCATATGCTAATTGATTTGCTAGTGAACTCTGATTGGTAGAGGTTTTTCAATGGAGAATGCATGAGACATATAATAATTAACATTTAGCTCCCAAGATTTGATTAGTTTAAACCAGGCTGATTGACTGAGGTTGGTTCATATCTCAGGGCAATACCATGACCACAGAATGGTTCTCATCTATTCTAATAAGCTGAAATAGATTTAATGTGTGTACATAAAAACACAAGATATAGGAGCAGAAAGCTTGTTTGGTGCAGTAGTAGTATCCCTATCTCTGAGTTAGGAGGGCTGGATTCAAGCCCCACCTGTTCTATAGGTATGTAATGTCATCACCGAGCAGGTTGATTAGAACATACAGAAGATATAGGAGCAGAATTCGGCCATTTGGCGCAATGATTTCAATTCACCATTCGATCATAGCTAATATTTTTCTCAACTTCATTCTCCAGCCTTCTCCCTGTAACCTTCATCCCCATATTAATAAATAACCTACTTCTATCTTAAACACATTCAATAACTTGGACTCTACAGGCTTCTGTGGCAATGAGTTCCATTGATTCATCATCCTCAAGCTGAAGAAATTCCTCCTCAGCTCTGTTCTAAAGTGTCATCCCTTCACCCTTAGAGTTCACATGTTCTTTCTGTGTGTAAAGAGCTTGGCCCAATGTTTTACTATATGTAGCTTCAAGTATGTGCAAGAATGCCACACTGTGAACCCGACTGACAATGTTAAATTGGTTATCAGTCTAATTCTTAGCACAGTCCAGATTATTTAGCACATACTGTCTAATCACACAGCTTTATCTAGTGTGGACTCTGCTTTCAGTTTTGCAATCACAAGTTGGTTGGGTACAGTCAATACCTTGCCTGTTGTGAACAGCTGAAGGAACATGGTGTTTATTTTAAAGACAGATACAACTGGACAAATTCAGCAGTTCTGGCAGTAACTGCAAAGAGAGAAATCAAGGCTGCAGTAAAACGTTGCTATGTTTATTTTCTAGATCCCTTGTAATAAACACCAATATTTCATTTGCCTTTCTAGTCACCTATTGTACCTGTATGCTGCTTTTTCATGATTCACGGACCATGACGCCCAGATCCCTCTGTACCAGAGTTCTGCAAGTTCAACTTAAATAATGCACTATTTACATTCTTACAGCTAAAGTTGCGAAAATTGACATTTTTCCACATTATATTCCATCTTCCAAATTTTTGTGCACTTACTTCCTTTATCCATATTGTATGTAGACTCCTTGACTCTTGCTGTCAATTTTCTTAGCGACTTACCTTGACCTCACCAGCAAATTTAGCAACTGGACATTTGATCCCTTCATCCAAGTTAATGACATAGATTATAAATAGTTGAGGCCCCAGCACTGATTACTGAGGCACTCCGATAGTTATAGCTTGCTAACCCAATAAAAATAATTTATCTCGATGCTCTGCTTCTTGTTAATTAATCAATCCATCACCAAGCTGACAGGTTACCCCTCACACCATGAAATCTTAGTTTGTTTAGTTACCTTTGATGTGCCAACTTATCAAAAGCCTTTTGAAAATTCAAGTACACTACACCTATAGGCTCCTCTTTATCCACCTTGCATGTAATTTCTTCAGAACATGCTAATTAGTTAAACATGGGTTCCCTTTCAGTAAACTATGTTGAGACTGTCTCATCTCATTATGATTTGCTAAGTATCTTGGTATAACAGCCTTAATAATGGATTTCAGCAATTTCACCATGAAAGATGCTAGACAATGGTTTTCTTCTCTCAGTCTCCCTCCCTTCTTGAATATATGTTGTTACATTTTCCAAGTTTTAAAAGTTTGTTAATAGGATGTGGGCCTTACTGGCCAACAGTTATTGCCTGTTCATAACTGCCCAAGGGCAATTGCCCAATGTGTCAACCATATTGCTGCATTGTTACTTGTAAGCCACACTGAGTAAAGATGGCAAATTTCTCTCCCTAAAGTAGATTAGTGAACCAGGTGGGGTTTTATTTCAATTCACAATACTAACTAGGGGTAGCCTTTTATTCCACAAGATTCTTGAATTCGATACTCACCACCTGCCGTGTTGGGATTTCAACCCATGTCCCCAGAACATTAACTGGGGGTTCTGGATTACCGCTCCAGTGACATTACTGTAGGTACCGCCTATTCTAATTGCTGGGACCCTTGCAGCATTCAAGGAATTTTGTAAAATTATAAACAATGCCTTTGTTGTCTCTGCAATCATTTCTTTCAAGACTCTAGGATACAAACCATCAGGTCATGAGGACTTGTTAGCCATTAGATCTAAGAGTTTACCCAGGTGGGCGTGATTACTTTAATTCCTTCCGTCCCATTCATTTCTTGATTTTCCAATCTCTAGGAAATTTTAGTGCGACTACAAAAACTATCTGTCAGTTAGGAATACTGAAATCTTTGTCTGAAATTTGCTCAAGAGCAGCTTGTAATCTGTTCAGTCTTTGCTTGTTATCAAAATGCCATTCCATTACCACACCTCCTCACCTGGCACATTTACCACCATTCTACAACAAACAGCGTCAGGATTGCCACACTTCAATTCTCTCCATAAACAGGGATTTCTTTTCAAGCACCTCAAAGCATTACATCACTTTTCTTATAGCCTACTTCACTGCAGCATACATCCACAGTGCATTTTGTTCTCCTTAAATGGAGGTGTTGTTCTGCAAAAATGTTTCAGGAATCATCTTGTTTTCAAAAACATATACATTACTTTGGTAGAAGCTGCATCCAAACAGCTGAATGTGAAATGTGATGTAACCTTGGCACGGTCTGATGGTACCGCTGAGAGTAAAGAAACAGTATGCAGTTTTTTTTTTGTCTGATGAAGTCAATTCTTGTGCTGGTTGCAAGCCAAGAAGGCTAATCTGATACAACTAACTTCACTCATGCACACTGCCAAGACAAAGAAGCAAAAACATGGTTTTGGGAAAGCGAAAGAAAATAGGAGACAAGAAAGCCCGAGGAGAGAGTCTGTTTCTGGCCAAAAACCCCTGTGTTCAAGTTACATGTCAGGGCCTGATGGCCATAGATTGTGCATTCATAAGATGGCCAAACAGGGAGCTTTCACACTGTAAATACTTCCTGGACAGCAGGTTGATTATGATTAGATTACCTACAGTATGGAAATAGGCCCTTCAGCCCAACCAGTTCACACTGATCCTCCGAACAGTAAGCCACCCAGACCCACTTCCCTTTGACTAATGCTCCTAACACTATGGGCAATTTAGCATGACGAATTCACCTGACCTGCACATCTTTGGACTGTGGGAGGAAACCAGAGCACCCGGAGGAAACCCACACAGACACAGGGAAAATGTGCAAACTCCAAGTGTTAAACATTGGAGGGTCTCTTGGTCAACCATCCTGCTAAACGCCTGAAACTTTGCCCCAAACAATAGGCTAGAGTCCATGGTCACAATGATGTCTTAATACAAGGTAGATGGATAGAGAAAGCTTGGGTAGCAATAACGACAATACTGCAGGAACCTTTAAGAGACCCTGCATGCAAATGGAGTGTCAACTGGCAACACATAGCTGCTCGGTCAATGAACTAGTGATCAGTTATTGATGACAAAGGCCTTCTGCCTACCAACAACTATATGATTAGTTCTCAGGTAGCTGAACAGCTTGGGGTTATAAAAGAGACCCTGCTTCCAATGCTTGCTAAGGGCAATAACTCAGCTTCTTGCTCTCTTAGGTGTTACCTGTGACTCATGGGTAGCTGTCCCATATCTCTCAGACAAGCTACTGAATGCCAGACCCCTTGTAATCACTACATCATTTTAATTTTTCCATACTTTTGTTGAGGACTGAAATAGGAGAAAAAAACTGTTACATAACTCAAGGACTGCTGATGCATGGCTGAAGTTTAACTAAAGCAAGAAACCTGACAATTATTGGAGGCAGCGTTTACATAGCTGCTCATTCAAGCAGTGGTTGAAGGGTTCTCTGACAGTGAACTGGGGCCAAGGTATGCATGCAAATGGAGTGTCAACTGGCAACATATAGCTGCTCGGTCAATGAACTAGTGATCAGTTATTAATGACAAAGGCCTTCTGCCTACCAACAACTATATGATTAGTTCTTAGGTAGCTGAACAGCTTGGGGTTATCAACAAGATTGTGATAAGCCTTTAAATTGCCACCAACTCAAGAGCTCTCCTTGTTCTCTGCAATAAAAGAACACAATGAGCCTGAGGAAAAACAGTTGATTTTTCCTTCAGCTGTTGCTGTAATCTGTGACTTTTAATAAATAAGTCAAAGGCTTTTTATAAGTGTGAACCAGCTGCCTTGTGCCTCTTACAAAACAGGGAAAACATTTGGTGAAGGAAGACAGAGAAGCAGCATTCTAATCGGTGCAAAAACCAGCAATTATTGATCTGGCCGACATGTGACTCCAGACCCACAGCAATGTGGTTGACTCCTAACTGCCCTCTGGGCAATAAATGCTGACCTAGCCTGTGCCACCTCATCCCATAGATGATTTTTTTTAAAGTGGCGAGGTGTTATTGGTGTGACTTCTTTGATACACGTTTGTGTCACTGATACCCATTCCAAGCCTCACTGCAGTATAGATGTGTGATTAGATTCTGTGAACAGAGACTATGTGCATGTGCGGGTGTGTGAGGGGTAGTTAGAACAGGATCAGAGTTTTATTTAATACTGCTACTTGCTAACAGCTCATAATTGTTTGCCTGCAGCTGGAGTCTATTTACTTGTAATACATAGTAATTCTTGTTAAGTACAGAGATCTGGTCCATGCCTTCTGCGAACCTCTGTCTGAAAAATCAGGTAAATTGGAGAATTCAGTGTTTTTAAAAAGTGATTTTAACTTTTGCAATGAGTTTAGAAAAAGCGGGGCTTAATTTCAAGCATGATACCCAAGTGAGGTGTAACATCCTCTATTAGTTGAGTAGCTAATCTAAACTGACACTCACAAAGTAATACTGAGGGTGCAGCACATTATAGAAGTGCTGTCTTTCAGCTGAAATGTTAAAGGGAAGTTCTATTTGCCATCTCAGATGGATGTGAAAGACCTCATGGCACAATGTGAAGGGCACTGTGGTTCACCCTGGATTCATGGCCAAAGAACTAGTCTTCAACTGTTTGATGATTAAAATATTGCTGTTCATGGGACTTCCTAACTTTAGGTAATTCTTGCTTTAATACATTTTAAAAGCTGCTTAATTTAGCCATCCCAAGGTTGGGAAAGATGCTATACAAAGCCAAACTTCCTTTCACAGAATAGTCACAACATAGAGGCCAATCAGCTTATCATTTCTGCACCATACAACAGCTCTCTAAAGGAACAATTCATCAAGTGAAATTCTCCTCACAACGCCCCGTAATCCTGCATAATTTTCTTTCCCTGATATTTCAATTCCCTCTTGAATGCCTCAACTCAATGGGCCTTCACCATAGTCTCAGGCAATGCATTCAAGGCCATTCACTGAAGGTCACCATTGTTTCATTTGCCTTAGACTTTAAACCTGTGCCCTCTTGTTCTTAATCATTCCACTTGCTGGAACAGCATTTTCCCTTGCTACCCTGTCCAGACCCCTCCTGATTTTGTGTACTTCTATCTCAACGCCCTGTAAGGAGAACAGTCCTAGCTTCTCCAATCCAGCAATGTAACTGAAGTTCCTCATCTCTGGAACCATTACTGTGAACCTTTTCTGAGCTCTTGATAATGCCTTGACATCATTCCTAAAGTATGGCACCCAGAACTGGACTGCATTTTAATGATGCAACAACATCCAGTTGATGCTAAACCAGAGTTCATACAGGTTTTACATAACTTCCTTGGTCTGCACATTCTGTCTCTGTCTATAAAGTCCAAGATGCCTTAAGCTTAGTTAACTGTGTTCCCAACCTTACCGCCACATTCAATTCACTTATTCATTTGCATCCTCTGCTCCTGCGTTCCCTTTAGAACTGCACCCTTCGTTTTATATTGTGTTTCCATATTCTTCTGACCAAAATAAACCACTCCACACTTCCTTCTCATTTCTTCCTTTAATCACAGTTTCTCTGGCAACAACAAAAGCCCTCAAATTAAAATCCTCCCTGATTTGGGGGAAGGTTAAATATGTGATAGATGATCACAGCATATCCCAGAATCGGGAGGTGAAACAACTCAGAAGAGAAAGAGACTGTCAGGTCATTGAGCATGGCATTGAGATATTTGGGAGAAAACTACCTAAAGCAATTTTCAGTCAGATTTATCTATCCTTAGCTACTTAAAGAAGAACACCATCAATGTATGGTTCAGATTAAGGGGCTAACCCAGCAGCTAACACAATCCAACCCTTTTAAGAGGATCTTGAGTGGGTGGTGATATTTTTGATCAAGGGGATTTCCAGAGTCCCCTTCCTTCACACTGACTAACCCAGCTGAAAGAAACTGTCTGGAGAAGTACACTTTGACTTCCATTTGATACAAGCACTTAGAATCATAGAGCCGTACAGCACAGAAACAGACCCTTTGGTCCAACTTGTCCATCACGGTCAGATATCCTAAATTAATCTAGTCCCATTTACCAGCTCTTGGCCCTTATCCCTCTAAACCCATCCTAGTCATATACCCATTCAGATGCCTGTTAATTGTTGTAATTGTACCAGACTCCACCACTTCCTCTGGCAGCTCATTCCATACACACACCACCCTTTGCGTGAAAAAGTTGCCCTTAGGTCCTTTTTTAAAATCCTTCCACTCTCACATTAAACCTTCTGCACTCTCGCACCCCAGGGAAAAGACCTTGTCTATTTACCCTGTCCATGCCACTCATGATTCTACAAACCTCTATAAGGTCACTCCTCGGCCTCCGATGTTGTAACATTGCTGAAATAAGCTAAAATAAAATGGACGGGTGGACAGCAACTTCTAAGGAGAATGGAGGGATGCGGAGAAAGGGCAGGCGTGTCTGTATACATTGTCCTTCAGGAGAGAGCACAGACTCGACAGACCGAATGGACTCTCTCTGATCTGCACGGCTTTACTTTTCTGATTCACTGCATGCGATAGGAGAAAGCAAGCAGCACTCATGTGTTAGTTAAGAGTTGTGTTCACTCACAGCCGAAAGCAGTTTGAACGGTTTTGGAGCGAGACCAAATCTGTCCCTGTGTCCACCCTATTATGTAATGAAAGTAAAGTTGTGTTGCAGCGCGAAAGACAATCACAAAAGTACTAACGAGGTCGAAAACACGACCTGGTTGTTACACGAAACAGCTGTGCTGTTTACAAAAAAGTCGAGTTGAATGACCTAATGTTTTTTTATATAACACTTCTGACTGCACTCAGTGGGAAGAACGATTAAAACTTGTCTTTCCAGCGCCAGGGATGTTTACAAACTTATGATTGTAACTAAACATGGCAGAGATGGTGTGGGATAAACAGGCATTCCCGGAATCCTCTCAATAAAACAGGGTTTATACAACAGTGGCGGGCACTCTTACCTTAAGTTCAAATAACTTTGTCAAGAGGGTTTGTAGAAGAACGGGGCTGGGGTTTCTAATAGTTGCAGATCTCCTGAAATCACGCTAAACATAACACAGGGGCCAGAGAACGACAGAGACAGAGAGAAAGGAGATGGCAGAGCTCTTAGGTAGATCCATTCAGCGCGATCGCTGTCTCTGCCTGATTTCTGATTGCTGCACAGATATCAGGCTGAATCCTCAATCACTCGCTCTCTCTCTCTCCCTCTCCAGTTACAAGACATCTCATTCACCGTCAACCCAGGGGATTTCTTACCTCCAACAGGGTGATGTATTCAGCGCGTAGGTTCACACGAATTCCTTGTTCCCCTCTCTCTCGCGCTCGCTCTCCCTTTGCTATCCTGCTGCTGATTTCCAGATCTGAAATCTCTCTCTCTACTGCCACGTAGTGATCGAACCCCGAATGCCTTACCTCTCCGACAAACACCGCCTCTCAATTCAGGGGAAACAAAGAGAGCAATCCACTCTCCAGCTAGACTGAAACAACCACGGGGGTTCTACTCTTTAGGACTGATTTGAACTTTTTGTTGCATTTGCAAAATGGCTAAAGGAACAACTCTCTTGCAGACAGATTGAATTCTGTAACACAGTTGGAATTAATGGTAGCCATGATGTGGAGGTACCAGGGTTGGACTGGGGTGGAGAAATTCAGAAATCACACAGGTTTAGAGTCCACTGGGCGGCATAGTGGCACAGTGGTTAGCACTGCTGCCTCACAGCACCAGAGATCCGGGTTCAATTCCCACCTCAGGCAACTGACTGTGTGGAGTTTGCACATTTCTCCCTGTGTCTGCATGGATTTCCTCCGGGTGCTCTGGTTTCCTCCCACAGTCACAAAGATGTGCAGGTCAGGTGAATTGGCCATGCTAAATTGCCCATAATGTTAGGTGAAGAGGGAAATGGGTCTGGGTGGGTTGCACTTAGGCCGGTCGGTGTGGACTTGTTGCTCCGAAGGGCCTGTTTCCACACTGTAAGTAATCTAATAAAAAGGTTTATTTGAAATTACAAGCTTTCAGCACGTAGCCCCGTTGTCAGGTGAACGGTTCGGGTTAGGGTGACACTTCACCTGAGGAAAGGTCTACGGTCTGAAAGCTTGTAATATCAAATAAACCTGTTGGACCCTAATCTGGTGTCCTGTGATTTCTGACTCTGTTGGAATTAAATACTGTATATGGGGAATAGATATGGGCTACGTGCTGGCAAATGGGACTAGATTAGGTTAGGGTATCTGGCCGGCATGGACCAGTTGGACCGAAGGGTTTGTTTCCGTCCTGGACATCACTATGACTCTAAGTCTCCATGCTGTTTGTTTCCATTAAACTTGCCTTAAGCTTATTAGAAGTCATGAAGAAAACTCAGAGGTTTGCTTTTGTGCTGAAAGCACTTTTGCACAGATCCATGTTTCATAATCTGTTTTTCTACTATCATTTAAGGACAGAAATCAGACTGAGAATTTGGGTCATTTGTTTTGGTGAATTACGGTACTAGAGAGCTGTTGCATGTGTGATGCTGAATCGTGCTTGAGTGCACGCTCACACTGCTGGTTCGCGGTAGCAGAGAAAGCATGAGGCTGACATCCCTCCTTAATCTCTCTTCGAGCTTTAATAACGTGGAACGTGCAGTCCCTGCCCTTTACTTACAGCTGCTTTGAGACTGGAGGGGTGAGAAATAGGCTATGCTTCCTTGCAATGGAAACCCAGTCAGGTTTTTAGCAGCCTGAGAACACGAGTATGTGACAAGAGTGGGCCACTCAGTCCATCCAGCCTGTTCTGTCATTCAATAACAAAAACAGACATTGCTGGAAAAGCTCAGCTGGTCTGGCAGCATCTAGGGAAAGAAATCAGAGTTAACATTTCAGGTCCAGTCACCCTTCTCAGAACAAAGGGTAACAGTCCTAGCATCTCCAATCCAGCAATCTAAGTGAAGTTCCTCATTTTGGAAATATTATTATGAATCCTTTCTGGGCTCATGCTAATTCCTTGACAACCTTCTTAAAGTGTGGCACCCAAAATTTGACTGCATTTTAATACTCCCAACAACATTCCAGCTGAGGCCAAACAGAGTTAATGTTTTCGGTCGAGTGACCCTTCCTGAGAACCCCTCAGAACAGTCCTGAGGAAGGGTTACCAGACCCAAAACGTTAACACTGTTTTCTCTTCATGGATGCTGCCAGACTTGATGAGCTTTTCCAGCAATTTCTGTTTTTGCTTCTGGTTTACAGCATTTGCAGTTCTTTCGGGTTTTTAATCTGCCATTCAGTAAGGTAATGGCTGATCTGATTGTAATCTCAACTCGACATTCCTGATTATCCCTGACAATCTTTCATCCCCTTGGTAATCACGAGTCTATCTACAACAAAACAAACAACTGCAGGTGCTGGAGGTCTGAAAAACAGATATTGCTGGAGGAACTCAGCAGGTCAGGCAGCATCTATGGGAAGAAAGCAGAGTTAATGTATCAAGTCCAGCGATTCTTCATCAAAATGTTAATTCTACTTTCATCTTAGAGATGCTGTCATATCTGCTGAGTTTCACCTGCAATTTCTGTTTAAGAATCAATCTGCTGCTATCTTTAAAAAAATTAAAGATTCTGCATCGACTGTCTTTTGAAGAAGGGAATTCCAAAGACTCACAATCCCTTGAGAGAAAATATGTTTCCTCATCTCTTCTTAATGGGGGAGCTCCTTATTTTTAACCTATGACCCGTAGATCTAGATCCTTCACAAGAGGAACAACTTTTTAATATCCGCCTGGTTGTGTCCCTTCAGGATATTGTATATTTTGATTAAGTTACTTCTGACTCTTCCTCGAAACGCCACAGGATACAGGCCTATGGCTGTCTAGCCATCCACCTTTATTGGAATAAACAGTAACCCTTCTGTAATGGAAAAGCAAAATGCAGCCAGTGCTGGATGTAATCTGAAACAAAAACAGAATATGCTGGAGACAATCAGCAGGTTAGGTGGAGATGGAGGAGGAAACAGAATGAACCTGAAATGTTTCCCCTCCAAAGGTGCTGCTAGACCTGCTGATCTTTCCACCATTTCTTACAAACTTCTCCAATTGTGTGGATATGAAATGTTGCAGGTGTAGCGCCCCTGCCTCTGGGCCAGAAGCTCCAGGTTCAAGCCCCACTGCTAGACCTTATGAACAGAGGAAGTGTTCATAATATGGCCAATGGGTTGTAAATCCTTTGAATGCAACTGATGGTAGGCGATAAGAGAAGTGACATTTTCTTGACTGCTACGAGTCAAAAGTAAACGATAAACGTGGAGAAATCCATGGCTCAGTACTTGGAAACGAGAATCGGAGTGACGCCATTTGGCAATTCGCTCCACAAGAGTCTTACCAGAATGTTTATTCATGAGGAGGGGATATGATGCCAGAATTACTGCGTTGTTAACTTATTGCAGATCTAGTCTTGGTTGCACTGGGAACACACTGTGACTTTCAATGTGCAACAGCTGAGATTTACAGATAGCCTGTTCCTTGGCAATTTCTCCTTTAATGTCCCTTCGATGATAACATCTCTTTTACATAATCAGGATGACATCATGTGAATTGTATGCTCAATGAAGCAAAAAAAAACACCTGCACTTACCAAAATGCTAGACTCCAATTTGATACCTGGGCTGACTCAATTATCTAATGCCAAACTCCAGTTTGTTCCCTATATCCTTGAACACCATTACTATCTATCAAAATATCCAATGGCCTCTTAAATGCTTCAATCGATCCTGTCTCAATCACACTTCCTGGCAAATCGTTCCATGTATCCCTACTTACTGTGTGAACGGTTTTATTTTCACATTGACCTTGGTTCATTTGCACATCACTTTAAATATGTGCCCTCTTGTTCTTGTTTCTGTTACCAGCAAAAACAACTTCACCTGATCTACTCTGTCTAGCCTGCTTATAATTTTGAAAATCTCAATCAAATGATCAAATCTCTCAGCCTTCTTTCTAGGCAGAACAGTAGCATCTTCTTCAATCTATACTTGTAGCTGAGCGTTCTCATGGGATGAGAGAAAGGCAGGCAGACATGAAATGCTAGAATTACAACTGAAGCTGTATGGTGTACGGGCGGCACGGTGGCACAGTGGTTAGCACTGCTGCCTGAGAGACCCGGGTTCAATTCCCGCCTCACGCAACTGCCTGTGTGGGGTTTGCACATTCTCCCCGTGTCTGTGTGGGTTTCCTCTGGGTGCTCCGGTTTCCTCCCACAGTCCAAAGATGTGCAAGTTAGGTGAATTTGCCATGCTAAATTGCCCATAATGTGAGGTGAAGGGGTAAATGTAGGGGAATGGGTCTGGGTGGGTTGCTCTTCGGAGGGTCGGTGTGGACTTGTTGGGCCGAAGGGCCTGTTTCCACACTGTAAGTAATCTAATCTAATCAAAAAGCTCATTCATTTTTCTCCTTTTATTCTTTCACAGAATGTGGGGATAGCTGGCAAGACCAGTATTTGTTGCTCATCCCTTGTTGCCTGCAATTGATTGGTGCTCTAAGGTATTTCAGAGAGCAGTAAAGAGGCAAATACATTTTGGATTTAGAGTCACATGTAGGCTGGACTAGGCAAGGATGGCAGATTTCCTTCTCAAAAGGACACTAGTGAACCAAATGGGCTTTTTTATAATAATGAACAATGTTTACATGTATACGTCTGCAAGTAGACTAGTCTTTAATTCCTGATTTCATTAAATTCAAATGTCCCCATCTGCCTTGTTTCTGGATCAGTAGCCTGGGGCTCTGCATTACTAAAGCACTGACATTTCCACTAATTCTGCAGTAAAATAAAATTAGTTTTACTTTTGTCTGGGTCCTGTCATCAGACCCTTGAGAGCAGTTAAAGGGTTCCAACCTAAATGTAAACCCTTCTCGGTCAATTCCATGAAATTTAATCTGATTTGTCTTTCTAATTTTTTATTTCCACTTTATAACTTTAATAGTTTTCCTTAATTAATTTAATTTTATTTCCTATCTTCCTTCTTCTGTTGAGGTTTCATAGCTGACATTCAACCTTTATTACCTTTTACATGTAGGTCTAGACACCAGTAAACTCTGAGGATATTTAATGAGTGACTGGTAGCCAGAAAGCTGGCTGAATTTCTTTTTCTTAACTCAAAAGAGTAGGGACCATATGTTCCTCCTGAAGTGTCGCCAACTAATAGCAGTGAAGCAGGGTCAGGAATTGAGCTAGGCCCCTTCCCAGCCTGTGTTAAGCAGCTGAGTCTCAACTGTAAGAGCAGCTCCAGCATGACTGTCTGAATGAACTGCCAAAGATTTTCAGAACATGGACCAATATCTTCAATTATAAGTGAGCCTTTTCACTGATGAAACAAGAAATATCAGCTTCAGTCACTTCCATTCCCACAAAATTCTTCCACTTTGGGACCCTCCAACCAAACTGAATTAATGTCAATTTCACCAGTTTCCTCATCACCTCTCCCTCCACCTTATCCCAGATCCAACCCTCCAACTCGGCACCACCCTCTTGACCTGTCCTACCTGTCCATCTTCCTTTCCACCTATCCACTCCACCCTCTGATCTGACTTATCAACATCACCCCTTGGGCACCACCCACATTCCTGATGAAGAGCTTATGCTCGAAATGTCCATTCTCCTGCTCCTCGGATGCTGCCTGACCGACTGTGCTTTTCCAGTGCCGTGCTTTTTGACTCTGATCTGCAGCATCGGCAGTCCTTATTTTCTCCTCCTCCACAACATTATGGGGCAACCTATACCGAATGGACTGCAGCGGTTTAAGAAGGCACCCCATGACTATCCTCTCTAGGGCAACTAGGAGTGGGCAAAAAATACTGGCCAGCTAGCCACACCTATACCCTATGAATGAATAAAACAAAATAGGGTTACTTGTGCACTATCTTAGCTAGTGAGAGAGCCAAATTATATACAGAGAACCAAAATGAACTTTATTTTTCTTTAGATTTCTTTTAAGGTTCTGGGTTAACATGTGAAAGGGGTGACTTTGTTTTGACCAATATTTATATTTTTCATCTATTTCTTCAATTGTCTCAATAAACATGGCAAACATTTCTTACAGGAATAACAATGAAAACAATTCACTCCATCAAGAGCCTTACCAGAATGTTTATTCATGAGAAAGGGATATGATGCCAGAGTTACTGCATTATTAACTTATTGCAGATCTAGTCTTGGCTGCACTGGGAACGTATCGTGACTTTTAATGTGCAACAGCTGAAATTTACAGACAGCCTGTAGCTTGGCAATTCCTCCTTTAATGTCCCTTAGGTGGTGATAACATTTATTTAACTTAATCGTGTAAATTGTGTACTCAATGAGGCAAAAAAAACCCTCCATTTACCAAAATGTGGACTCCAATTTGGTCCTAAATTAGGAAATAACAGAGACAGGTGAACAGAATTGTGAGTGTAATAGGAATAAAATAATTTTGCTGCAGTTATGTAGAATGTTATGGGACAATTATTGTGAACTTTTGAAAAAGTGCAGTGCGTTTAACTAATCTCGATGTACTAGAAACGACCCCTGAATATTTTAGATTAGATTACATTACATTACAGTGTGGAAACAGGCCCTTCGGCCCAACAAGTCCACACTGACCCGCCGAAGCGCAACCCACCCATACCCCTACATTTACCCCTTACCTAACACTACAGGCAATTTAGCATGGCCAATTCACCTAACCTGCACATCTTTGGACCGTGGGAGGAAACCGGAGCACCCAGAGGAAACCCACGCAGACACGGGGAAAACGTGCAAACTCCACACAATCAGTGTATATCTGACACCTTATATGAGTGAATGCAATATGTCTTACCTTATTTGTAAAAATTAAGATAGCATTAAAATGTGCATCAGAATAGAATAGCTCAGAAATACCTTTTTAATTGCTAAAAATATTTCAAACTAGACTTCTGCCTAGACTAATGTTTGTACACCTCAAGGATAAGAAGCTTTGTAGAATTGTGTTCACTGATAGAGGCACTGAGTAAGTGCATCTTTAGAAGTATTTGTGCTTGATCAGTAAATGAAAAGGCTGTGTGTCAAGCACTGAAGAAAACTGCTTTTAACTTTGATATCCTATTCAAGTGAGCATCTAACAATATAGCAATTACAATTCAATCTCTGTAACATCAGCTGAAGTCCCTGACTTCAGTCCATGTCATGCTGTAGATTTCATCCATTCCTTCATCATTTTCAGTCTAGACTATTTCAATGCCCATTCTCAATCTCCTACCAACTCAGCTCAAACAGTGGAGGAGGAGGAAGGGAAGTGGTTGACCAGCTGAACAGGGGTTCTGGATGGAAACTGAAAATATTGCAGTGACCACACTTCCATTACAGCTAAATGCGGCCAGCACAAATGATTTTGAAAGTGTTTGTAATGTTCAGATTGGTTGAATAGATAATTTCAATTTTTTTGATGTTTGTGTAAAATGTAAATTATATGTGGGGCTCTTCCAAAATCAAAACAGGTCATCATCTCTGGGCCTACTTCATTTCTATTTGTTTCCCTTTGTGTTGTTTTTCAGATGGTAGCTATTGGTAATGATCTTGTTATTTCCCATTTGTAACAGAACTGCCTTTTGTTACTTCAGTTTTCTAGTCTAATTACAAGTTCTGTGTGTGTGTGTGTGTGTTCCAATCAGGACCACTGTGAAGGCTAGGAGTCATCATGACAACAATTGTCTCCTGGCCAGGTGGACAGCTTGATTGTGAAGAGTACAGAGGCAAAAGCCTCCAGAATATATAACAAAACAAAGATATCTCTGTATCTCTTTGTATCCATCTCTCTCTGTGCAATAAAGCAACCAAGAACTGAAAGATTGCTACTCTCTTCCAAAATTTGCTGTAAGTTGTTTCCTCTAAAAACTGAAAAACTGAGATAATGAATGTGTTAATTGTGCTGTGTCTTCAGCAAAGAACCAAAATGATCTGGAAATGAGGAGATCAGAAGGACTTGGAAGAAACAAAATGGACATCTCATCAAATCCTGTGGACTGGTGCTATTGAACTGAGTTACCCCAGTAATTTTCCTTCATCCATAACACCTGTGTTTCTTTGTTTGTTTGTGTGTTTATCTATGTGTACAGGAGTTTAGGCAGGAAAGTTAGAGTTTTAGTCAGTTTAGTCAGAAATATATTACTAATTCATATTTTTGTTTGTCATTACAATTGATGTATTTGCAAGAGGGCATAGGTTTAGGGTGAGAAGGGAAAGGTATAAAAGAGACCTAATGGGCGACGTTTTCACACAGAGGGTGGTACGTGTATGGAATGAGCTGCCAGAGGAAGTGGTGGAGGATGGTACAATTGTAACATTTAAGAGATATTTGGATGGGTATATGAATAGGAAGGGTTTGGAGGGATATGGGCCGGGTGCTGGCAGGTGGGACTAGATTGGGTTGGGATATCTGGTCGACATGGATGGGTTGGACTGAAGGGTCTGTTTCCATGCTGTACATCTCTATGACTCTATGACTCTATGTACAGAAACCTTGCAAGTGTTCTCTGTTCACTGGAATCTATCAGACAGGTAATTCAGGACTTTGATTACTTTGATTAAATCTTCAATTTCTGTGATGACCTGGGGAGTAGTTGGGGGCTCAAGTATCAGCACATTTTCCTGAATAAGTCATGATATCACCAGAAGTTGGAGCATTGCAGTCCGTGAGTACAAAAAGTGGGAGAGTTGCTCCTGACAGTGGTAAAAATGACCATATCCATTGTGCTGAAATTCATTCCAAGCAGTAAACAAATAACCAGACTGCAACAATTTCTTACATTATATTTTAACCTTGTTATATGACCTAGAAAAACACAGCAACAGTTTGTCAGTTTCTTTGCAAGTTGGTGCTTCAGGTAACTGATGATTATCTGGTCTCTACACCGATGCAATATATGTGCTCTTGCTTATGAATCTTCTGCCTTTGCTATAATCTTTATGAAATCTCCTAAATTTCTTATTCCATTAGACCTTGTCTGAACCTTGGTATGAATCACTTTTCTGGTCCCTGATTTCTATTTGAACAGTCAGGCCTCACTGTGACAGTCATGCCTGATCTGAGCTGTAAGCACTTCACTTTTTCTTTTCCTTTGAAGTTTTCCCTTACCCATCAGGGATTTTATCTTTATTCAAGTCTGATCCACCTCTGGCTGAAATGCCACACCGGCTGCTCCCATAGACTATCAGTACCTGATGTAATGAATAACTTCCATGGCATGACTAAAATTATAGCTCCAGGAACTTCTCCTGCTGCAATGCATTATTTACTAAGTCTGGAATGCTTTTACCATTGACTGCAGAGTTTGGCTGGTTGAATTGTGCTCTGAGATTCTTTTCTGCAGAGTTCTTGAATGTCCAGCTCTTCCTATTTCCTCCTGCCTGCACAAACAGCCCTGTCTCCGACATGAGAAGGCCAGTTAAAGATGTGTCTGAAGGTATCTTCAGACTTCTACTGCTGCTGGCATGTTGTATGAGGCAGGTGAGTTAAATCTGACAATGCCTACTGCGGCTAACCACGTTGTATGAAAAATCAAGTCAGATCCGCACTGCTGCTTACCATATTGTTTGAGGCATTCTGCACAACTACACACAATGGGGTAGGATTGCTTTCACCATCCTATTTCCAAGCAGAGACCTACAAGGAGCACTTAGCTAAAGTTGAGGAAAGTTATTTTGTAGTTTAACAGGAAAAGGTTCTTGCCTTAGACAAGATCTAATGTTTAAAGTTTATGTACTCTGTGCACAAAATATCTATAAATGCATTACAAATAATTTGAATTGGAAAATGCAGCAAACAGGAATCACTGTTCTCAGCTGACCATTGTGTTCACTTAGGTGTGTCATTCCAAGTGCAAAATTGGAAGATTTGTTAAATAAGACAAGAACTGTACAGATTCCAATACAAGCTATGGAGAGTCCTGTAAGTTACCAATCCTTGCTACACTTTGGTAGAAAAACCTTTAAAAGACACTCAGATCATGATCACTCTGGTATGAGATGAAACATTGCAGTGAAATGTTACTTGTTTCACCATTCACAGATGCTGCCTGATGAATTGAAAATGTCCCGTAACACCTGCTTCCATTTCAGATTGCCACCTTCTTTATTGTTCAAAGTTTGGGTGAAGATTTGTAGCTCGGGTGCTCGTTGTTGTGGTTCTGTTCGCCGAGCTGGAAATTTTTGTTGCAAACGTTTCGTCCCCTGTCTAGGTGACATCCTCAGAGCTTGGGAGCCTCCTGTGAAGCACTTCTGTGGTGTTTCCTCCGGCATTTATAGAGGCCTGTCCCTGCCGCTTCCGGTTGTCAGTTTCAGCTGTCCGCTGTAGTGGCCGGTATATTGGGTCCAGGTCAATGTGTTTGTTGATGGAGTTTGTGGTTGAGTGCCATGCTTCTTTGTTTGGCTTGCCCTATAATGGTAGTGTTGTCCCAGTCGAATTCATGTTGCTTGTCGTCTGCGTGTGTGGCTACTAAGGATAGCTGGTCGTGGCGTTTCGTGGCTAGTTGATGTTCATGGATGCGGATCGTTAGCTGTCTTCCTGTTTGTCCTATATAGTGTTTTGTGCAGTGACAGGCCACTATAAATGCCTGAGGAAACACCACAGAAACTCTTCACAGGAGACTCCCAAGCACTGAGGATGTCACCTAGACAGGGGACGAAACGTTTGCAACAAAAATTTCCAGCTCAGCGAACAGAACCACAACACCTTCTTTATTGTTCATTTTTGTTCCATTGATCTGAAGCTGCTTTGACATTGGTGCAGTTTGTTTTTGTGTTTGAAGGGTTTTCTAAATACAGGTGTCAGCTACAAAACAAAGTAACTGAATTTCCAATATCTTCCAAGAATGATTGGTTGGTTAGTTTTGCCTAGGCATTAAAGCCATGCGAGAAATATCCGTCCTGCTAATATGAATGCTCACCGCATCCATTATGATATCATATTACACTATTGTCACTAGACTGAACTATCCAATGGAACATTAAATGTAATAATTCACATTGAGTAGCTCAACAATCATAAAGAGTCCTTTGTTCAAGACTGTGATTATTGTTCTGCTGGCAATCCCTGATTAAAAATGAACTTAATAAACTACGCTAAAAATGCATAAATTTCATTTTTCAATAAAGTACTTTATATTGCTCATAGCAGTAATTCACTCACTGACAGTTGTAGTTACTCAAACCAAGTGGGTGTACAAGTTTAAGGTTAATGACACCTCGACTGCTTGGTTTTTAATTAGTCCAGCAATTGCTGCTTGTCCCTTGTTTGCTTTGAGACAGCGAGTTATCATCTTGATAGCTGCAAAGTCTGTGTCGTGACTCCCAGAAGAGAGGTCAGGGAAAGAGTTTCAGGTTTTTGAACCAGTGAAAATGAAGCAATGGCAATATACGTCCAAGTCATGATGATGCGTTTCAAACTGTTAATGCGATCCCCTCAACAAGAAAGCATCAGGAGAATTGAGAGAAAGCATCTTGTTGACTTAGAAACACAAGGTAGGGTAAATCTGACTCATTATTTAAAAGATCAGGGCAAAGATTAGTGGCATTAGAAAGGTTTTTTGCAGGATAAACTCATCAAATCTTAAATCCATGTTGAAATAAATCTAATGCTCTAAATGAAATTCTATTGCAATTTTATTGTTCAAAGTTATCAAAAAATAACAAGAATGTTCATTTGTGTAGTATCTCTAAGATGGCAAAATGTCCAAAGGCAATCAAAATTGACAATGTAGCAAAGAAGGATATAACAAGACAGAGGACTAAAGGGTTTATCAAAGAGGTTTATGCAGTGCTTTGAAGAAGTAAGGAAATGAAAACGTTTAGTAAGGGAACTTCAGAGCTTGAGACTTGGGTATCTTGGGTACCAATCAAAGAAAATGGACAGTGTTTAATAGAGGTTGGGAAATATTCTCCTGCAACTGAACAGTCAGAAAGATCCTGTGTCACCTCTTTTAGGGAACATCTGTGCATCAAGTGAAATTCAGGTACTTGACAGAAAAAATGGAACAACCATTAGGATCGATAAACCTAACAATGGAAATCCAGTGTGCCAAGAGCCACTAGACAATTTGATGCTGGAAGCCCGATTGAAAGCCACCTGTACTGGGTGGCTCAGTCATTAGCACACCCATCTGCAGGGGGGTAGATAGCGCAGTTCACAAATTAGTGATGGTTATTCCAAGAATGTGGCTTCTTCAGTAAGGACAGAGGTTTTGTTTGTCATTGGGCTCCCCCTTCCTAATACCATGAACCTTTTACGGGCACTGAATGCCTTTGAGAAAGAGACCTCATGTTCGGAGGGCCTATAAGCAAACATAGTCCGCACAGCAATTCCAATGTCTGCTGCTGGGTTAATACTTGCAACAAGAGGATGAGACTCTTAAGTGGGCATTAATTGCAATTTCTACTTGCCTGACCCTATGATGTCAATGTTGACTCCACTCATTTCATGTGAAGTGATTTCTTATAAGTCGAGAGTCGTGCTGACCAGATAGATGATTGGGTAGCTCTTCTGGTATCACACACTAAACTGGAAATTATGTGTTGTGACCAACAGAACAGGAGAGGTATCAAAAGCAATCCCTGAAGTTTGACACTCATTGGTAATTGGCTCCCTCTGTTGGATACAGAACTCTAGTTAACTTTTTTTGACCAAAATTTCTTATATGTAAAAACGGAGCCAAGCTACATAGAAGCGCAAAGAAAGTTTGTGCTCTCAATTCCTTTCAACAATCCATTGTGTCACTGTAGATCGAATTGTGGGATGCACTTCTGCAGTTTATTGATTTCCTAATCCTTTATTGCTGTGCATAATACAATTTGAGCTGACAGCCTGGATACAAAATACCAACTTGTCTGACAGCACTTTACACAGTGAAGTAGTCAATGTGCTTCATGGAATGACACGAGACAAAAAAATGACAGTATGCCAAGTGAAGTTGATACTATAGTTGTGACTGAATGCTTGGTCAAAGATAGCAGTCTTAATGATGGAAAAGTGCAAAGTTTGGGGAGGTATTTCCAGTGTGTCAGATCTAAACAGTTGTACTGGGAAGCGTCAAATGTTCACAGGTGTCAGAAAAATGCCAGCTGATGTGACAGTAGTGATTTAGGAAAGCTGGGGCAATGTAAAATTTGAATGAAATTGCTGTTATTATATGACATTTGCATCAACCTAACTTTGGTATGCAGGGTCCCTTTAACTCATAATAAGTTGAATCTCTGCCCATCTGAGTGTAAAATATGCAGCTGAATAAAATAACTCACTTATGAAGTAATCTCTTGCACATTTATCTAATCGGTCAAATATTTTGAGGCAAAAATGATCTTGTGGCACATACGGTTATTCAGTGTTGTGTTTTGCATGGATGTGAAGAGTGAATAATACATAATGAATAGTATGTAATGAAATTCTGTACCAGTATATCAGAACTAGAACTGTAAATTATAGATCATGAGCTTAATTATTTTTTATGCAGTTAGGCTGGAAGAGTAGAGGAACTGGATATTATTTAAAAGGAGAAAGTTGTGGAAAGTTTGGGGGGTCTCCTGCATAAAACACACACAAAAAACTAATATACTACTTCTTTGGGTAGTACAGAAAGAAAATAGAATATCATTCTTTATTTCAAAGGGAATTAAATCTAAAAATAGGAAAGTCTTGCTAAAAAAAACATACAAGACACTCGTTACACTGTACCTATGAACACTGATTAATTTTAGTCTCATTATCTAAGAAAAGATGTACTGTACTTGGAGGTGGTCCAGAGACAGACACCAGGTTGATTGTGGATATGAAGGAGTTTTCTTATTAAGAGAGGTTGAGTAGATTGGGCCTGTACTTACTGAGATTTTGAATGAAAGGCAATCTTATTGAAACATGTATAATTTTTAAGGAGATTCAGTGATGTTGTTTGCTCCCATCCCACCACCTCTGACAAAAACAGTTGGACCTAAGGACGTAAAAGAGTTGGACCTAAGGAGCAAGGTATCACAATTTTACAACAAAGGTGAGGATTTTATTTCTCTCTGAGGTAATGAATCTAAAGAAATGCTTTACTGCAGAGGGCTTTCGAAGCTGGGTCCTTAAGTACATTCAAGGCTGAAAGAGACAGATTGCTAATCAGTAAGGGATTTGACTGTTATGGGGAAAATGAAGGAAAGTGATCAAGTGTAGCATCAAGGAACCCTGGCAAAACAAAACTCAACTGGAATCAAGAGAAAACATTCTGCTGGTTGGAATCATAACTGGTACAAAGGAAGATGATTGTACTTGTTAGACAACTGTCATCTCAGTTCCGGGATATCTCTGCCTGAGCTTTAAGGACAGTCATGTCCTAGGCCTAACCACCTTCAGCTGCTTTATCAATGACTTTCTCTTTATCATGAAGTCAGAAGTGGGGAAGTTTGCTGATAATTACACCATGTCCAGAATCATTAATGTCCATGTCCAAATGCATCAAGACCTGGAAAATATACAGGCTTGGGCTGTCAAGCGACAAATTACATTCACATGAGACAAGTGACAGGCTGTGACAATTTTCCACAAAAGGGAATCTAAACATTGCCCCTTGATATTCAATGGCATCACCATCCCTGTACACCCAACTATCAAAATTCTGGAATCTTCCATTGACTAGAAACTGACCTGGAGTAGCCACATAATTACTGGAGCTACAAGAGCTTGTCAGACCCTTGCAGCAGGTAACCTGTGTCCTCACTCCCCAAAATTTACCACCACTTACAAGACACAGGTCAGGACTGATGGATTACTCATTGCTTGTTTGGATGAGTGCAGCTCCGACAACAAATTTGACATTTTTCAGGATAAAGCAGCTTGCTTGATTGGGACCATATCCACATAGAGTCCCTCCACCCCTGAGTCACTGTAGCAGTTGTGTGGAAGCAACACCTAGTCCCCATGAATAAAAAAGAAACTGCTGTTGTTGCTTAATACACAAGATTCTGATGTCATGTATGTGCGATCAGGTGGCTTCCGTGTTTCATGCCTTTGGATGTAATTCACTCCTAGACTGGAAAAAAGAAAATGATTAGATTCCCTACAGTGTGGAAACAGGCCCTTCTGCCCAACAAGTCCACACTAACCCTCTGAAGAATAACCCACTCAGACCCATTTCCTTCTGACTAATGTGCGTAACACTATGGGCAATTTTCTTTTTAAAAAGTAAGTATTGCCAATTCACCTAACCTACACATCTTTGGACTGTGGGAGGAACCCATGCAGACACTGGGAGAATGTGCAAACTCCACACAGATATTACACAGGCTAGAATTGAACCTGGGACCCTTGTTCTATGAGGCAGCAGTGCTAACCACTGAGCCACTATGCCACCCCATGCATAAGTAGGCTGGCAAAGACTTTTTTAAAGTGTTAATTGGCATCCAAAACTTAAATTTATGAAAAGAGTTCTCCTAATTTACTGCCCTAATTTTGTTTTATCATTTTGATCCTCATTCAGTTGCGATTCTCCTGAACTTCAACCCAAGTTATATTGGTTAATCAAGAGAAGCCCAGAAATTCTCAGACACAAACATAGGCTGGTGAAATTTTAACAGATTTGATACAAACAATTCATGTTGAGGAGCAATTTTTTTCTTTTTAGCAGTCAGCATGAGCTTAAAGCGTACTTTCCCATTTTACACTCATACTGGAATTGTTTTCATTGAGCATAGAATACAGCCCTTTATGCCATTAAATTGATAAATCTGGATAACTTTATAGAGAAGGTCATTAAGCAGTGGGCAATGCAGAGAAAAGTGTTAGAATTGGTCACTGTGCTGTAATAGCATGTAACTGTTCACTTGCAGAAGAAAGTGAGGACTGCAGATGCTAACGACTGTTTAACTTGCATTGACTAGAGCTAACTAAATTAAACCATCTGTTTTGAGGTAAACTCATTTAAACTTTCTGTCACTACTAGAACCATGTAAATAGTGTACTGGTAAAGGAAGTAGGGCAGGGAAACATAGACCAGATGTTAACAGCCTATGAAGTGTTATATTCAGCAACAGTTTCCTGGGGAACTGTGACTTATATGTAACCTTTCTAGTGGTAGACACAACCTGAGTACAAATTATAAAGTAGAGTTGACTCAAGAAAATTGGTGTTTTTTTTTATTGATAACATAATTGAAAAAAACATAAAGAATGGACTATTTATTGGAAATGACACTGCTCAGTGATCAATCCATGTGAATATTTTCAATTTGTATGCTGCAAAATAACAGAGCTTTGTAAGTCATAAAATATCGGCCCAAAAAGTGAAACCTCAGTATGGCAGGAAATGAGAAAATGCTGCAGAGGAAAGCCAAAACTAACAAAGGATATAAGAGCTGATAACATGATTACAAAACCACTCAAGCTAAAGGACAAAAAGAATAGTTCCTCATTTGTACCTCCTGTTAAATTTGATAAATGATCATGTTTGTTTTTGTTTTGCAAACAGATATGTGTTACATTGAATATGGAAGATATGTGGATGATCTAAGTGTTTAAGCTGATAAAGGATTTGTTCAGGTAGGTAGACAAGAGTTATTTCCTCTTGGGTGGGATTCCAGAACAATGGATAATAATCTTAAAATTAGGGTGAGGTCATTCAGGGCTGTTTACAGAAAAGGTATGAATGCATAACAGATTGAAGGGGTTGAATGTCCTACTCATGTTCCCAGATCATCTCAGGCAATACTTTGAAAGCCTTCTCTGTTACACATGTCAGCAGTATGCTTTGCAAAATTCTTGTTCAGGATGATCTGTTTCCAGCTTTGTTTCCTATGCTTTGGTAAATAATCAGTATGCTCCCTATTTTTAGCAACAGGCTCAATAGGTACTGAAGAACTTTGTGAACTGTTCAAATAATGCTTGTCCTGAATTTTTGAGTCTTCACACCGTGTGTGATAGGGAAATGCTCAATGACAGCACAGAGTAAAGGCCAGTAGATCATTACACCCTGAGACAGCAATTCTTTTTGAGGACAGTACCATTGTCGGATTGAATTTGTTTTGCAATGGCATTGTTAGAAATTAGTTGCCAGATCCTGAGGTATATCAGGTAAAATGGTGTTTTGTATGTAACATAGTTACAAAGAATGATGGATAAACTCAGTTGAACATCAGCTACACTATTGTATAAGTCATGACATGTAAAAGAAGCAATGAAAAGACAAATTCAGACGCTATGCAGATCTTTTGTTTGAAAATAAACAGAACGTGGAAAACCCCAGAGACTTTGCCAGCCTTTTGATTTGTAAGCATGTCTGATGAACTCACTGTGAAATTAGACAAGTACATGTTCAACTTAAGCTATATTTGCATATGAATAAACAGCACAGAAGTCCTCTGAATGACAATATCAGTGACCAAAATCAAAATCAAAATAACATTGTGCAAGGCCCACTACATAATGAGCGACCAGTCAAAGGGACAGCATAGTGCATAAAATAGAGATTTGTGGGATACCGATGGGCATTATTTTCAAGGAGAAGAGAAGAGAGAATATAGACATCAAACGAAAAGGCAAAACACTCAGTCAAGCAGTGGGTGGGGACTGGTGTTCCTTTATAAACAAGACCGAAGACACCGACCCTTGCTAAGTGTCATGATTTTGTGCTTGTTGTGGAAAACTTCACAACGTCTGCAAAGCTTGTGAGAACACTCTTGTACCAAAGTGATTATGTAGTTAGTCTGAGCTGCAGATCCCTACAAATCTGCTATATATCAATCTTTAATCTTTCAATTAAATAATAGCAAATGCCAGATCTCACACTATTCTGTTCGAGAACCTAATTTGGACAATGTCATGAATCTCCACAGATGCGTCTACTTCAGTTCAGTGCTTTGCAAATCCTGCAAAGTCTACATGAGTATACAAAATATCATGTCAGGCAGCATTCGAGGAACAGGAGAATCGACGCTTCGGGATAGAGCCCTTCATCAGGAATGAGGCTGGGAGCCTCAGGGATGGAGAGATAAAGGTGGATGGAGGTGGGGGTAAAGGTGATAGATTGGAGAGGAGGGTGGAGCGGATTGGCAGGAAGGAAGATTTACAGGTCATGAGGACGGTGCTGAGCTGGAAGGTTGGAACTGGAGTAAGTTGTGGGGAGGGGCAATGAGGAAGCAAGTGAAGTCTACATTGATGCCATGGGGTTGAAGATGAGGTGTTCTTCCTCCAGGTATCAGGTGGTGAGGGAGTGGCAATGGAGGAGGCCCAGGACCTGCATGTCCTCGGCAGAATGGGAGGGGGAATTGAAATGTTTGGCCATGGGACGGTGGATTGATTGGTGCGGGTGTCCCGGAGGTGTTCTCTAAAGTGCTCTGCGAGAAGGTGTCCAGTCTTCCTAGTGGAGGGGAGACTGCATCAGGAGCAACGGATGCAATGAATGACATGTAGTTCCAACCTTCCAGTTCAGCACCATCCTCATGACCTGTCCCACCGGCCAATCTTCCTTCCCACCTATCCGCTCCACCCTCTTCTCTGACCTATCACCTTTACCCCCACCTCCATCCACCTATTGCACTCTTAGCTACCTTCTCTGCTGCACCACCCCCCTCCCATTTAACTCTCCACCCCCGAGGCTCCCAGCCTCATTTCTGATGAAGGGCTCTGGCCCGAAACATCAATTCTCCTGCTCCTCAGATGCTGCCTGATCTGCTGTGTTTTTCCAGCAACACACTCTTGACTGTGATCTCCAGCATCAGCAGACCCCACTTTCTCCATACAAAATATCATGGATATCTATTGATTGGACACACAAGGTCTGTGAAGTAATGAGACAACAGCGAATACCCAAATCAACACTAATGTTTGAACAATAAAATACATCCATTATCAATGCACCCATTGACAATATGTCAGTTTGTCATAAACGCATTATAATGCAACATATATGTGATCACTGTATGAGCAACCTGAGGTGATACTCTTCAGCAATACATCAAACAACCCAACTTAAGTGCTGAATCATTCTTTGCAATTACTTTGTACCTTTCTTTCAAAGTTGGAAAAATAGTTCCTTAAAATGATTGCACAGTCCTGTCAAATCTACCTTAAGCTACAATTATTCAATAAGGCATTCAATTCTTTATTCAAATTATGATTGAATACCAAAACCGATCTTGATAACACAGATTTGTTTACATTTCTTCCAATAGTTACATTTTTTTGAAATACTACAAATATCACCAGTATCTTTTTGAGTTAAATACAACAGCAGATTGCTTTCCAGTTCATACACAGTTTACACTATTTAAAATCCATAGGATAAGCAAAGCCTCTTAAATTATTAACTTCTTATAACCTATTGCTTTGAGAGTTAATGATATAATATTAACAAAGCAAACAAAAAAAAAGTTTTCTTATGGAGTTAGGTTGTCTTTATTTCAGAAGAGAGAAAATTCTTGTATTATCAATCAATATCAGCTTGCGATACTCTCTTGCAGTTTTCAAACCACTTTGGATTACTTAGATCAGCTGAATTAACATTTCCTAAAGCATTTTGAATCAAGTCAGTCACATTTTCATGTTACTAGACATGACAGTTCCATGTTTTTGTGTACATGAAGCTTCTCATAGTCATTGAGTCATAGAGATGTACAGCACGGAAACAGACCCTTCCGCCCAACTCGCCCATGCCGACCAGTATTCCAACCAAATCTAGTCCCACCTGATAGCACCTGCCCCCACATCCCTCCAAACCCTTCCTATTCATATACCCATCCAGTTGCCTTTTAAATGTTGCAATTGCACCAGCCCCCACCACTTCCTCTGGCAGCTTATTCCATACACATATCACCCTCTGTGTGTGAAACAGTTGCCCCTCAGGTCTCTTTTATGTCTTTCCTCTCTCACCCTAACCGATGCCCTCTAGTTCTGGACTCCCCCAGCCGAGGGAAGAGACTTTGTCTGTTTATCCTATCCATGCCTCTCATAATTTTATAAATCTTTATAAAGTGACCCCTCAGCCTCCGATGCTCCAGGGAAAACAACCCCAGCCTACTCAACATCTCCCCATAGCTCAAATGCTCTAACCCTGGCAACATCCTTATAAGTCTATTCTGAACCCTTTCAAATTTCACAACATCCTTCTAATAAGGAGGAGACCAGAATTGCATGCAATATTCCAAAAGTGGCCTAACCAACGTCCTGTACAGCAACAACATGACCTCCCAACTCCTGTACTCAATACGCTTAACCAATAAAGGAAAGCAAATCAAACACCTTCTTCATTATCCTATCTACCCAACTCTACTTTCAAGGAGCTATGAACCTGCACTCCAAGATCTCTCTGTTCAGCAACACTCCCTAGGACCTTACCACTAAGTGTCCAAGTCTTGCTAAGATTTGCTTTCCCAAAATACAGCACATGATTATTTTATATTTGTGAAATTGTTTGACTCAAATGCACACTCAATCTGCCGCTCCTCCTACATGTGCACACAAAGAGGTTTATGGGGTGAACTTGTTTTTGCAGAATTACATTTTATTTTGCTCAAAAATTGTAAAACTATACAGAGGGTTTGTCAGTCTGATATTGCATTTGAGACACAGACAGACTTCACACCTATTGCTTAAAAATCTGAGCTATCTCGAGAATGTAATTTCAAAGAAGTTCTGGGATTTACATACCAAAGAACAGAAACCAGCATATCCCATTGTAAAAGATGAACTTTTTAATCTAAGGTTGTTTACTGTATCACATCTCCATGACACTGGACTCCTTTGGCTATAAATTCTGTGAGCATGTTCTTAACCTCTACAACCACCTGATGAAGGAACAGCGCTCCAAAATCTAGTGCTTCCAAATAAACCTGTTGGATATAACCTGTGTTGTGATTTTTAACTTTGTCCAATACTGGCATCTCCAAGTCATAAGATCAGATAGTGATGGGGACAAGTCTCAAGCACTAATGTTGTAACTTGGCATCAATATGAACATAGCTTTGAAGTCTATCAGTTTATTGGCTTTGACTGACCTAATGATTTTTGTGCTTCTTATTAAATGTATCGTAACTTTGAGATGTTATCGGACTTTCTCTTCTGTACTGAAAAAAAAAACAATGGTGCTGTTAATAGTTTATTTTGCTTCAAAACTACAGTTTGGGCCTATATAACACATGTTGTTTGGATTTGGTCAGTTTTCTGAATGCCTGCAAACAGTCTGACTTTCATTCAAGATTTTTTTAACCCTCTCTTCACCCTTACTCTGTATCTGTTCTTCCTTGATGTTGTATCTAAATTCTTTCAGTTCTGACAAAAGATCATCACAATTAATGCCAATTTATCTTATCTCCCTCAAGATTATATCTAAATTGCTGAATATTTCTAGCATTTTCTCCTACTAATTCAGATTTCCAATTTATGCAGAAAGAGAAAAGTTATTTGAGGGTGTACAGTTTATTCATTCAAGTGTATGGCCCAGCCACTTCCTACAGGAAGCTAGATTCGGGACCTTCTGGAGTTCATTCTAGATTCATTCATATTCCCGAGGGAGGTACTTTAGAGTGACAGGTTCCATTCATTTGTGACTAATCAAGTGCAATTCTCATTTGGGTGGTATGACAAATGTGGTGCTTTTGCTGTGTGATACCTTGAGCTATGATAGACTTCACAATATATAAAACCTGTGCACATGCAAAGATCAAGGCATAATCAAGTTAATATATTTAACACAATTAACATTGACTATTTTTTTAAAAAATGATGGCTTTGTACATGTTCCATAAAATTAAGAAAAGATTCTCGGAGCTAATAATTGGTCTATCAGCATTTAAGAAAATTCTACAAACACTAATCATTGTTTACTTTTCACATGACTATTTCCAAACTTTTCAGTGTTTATTTCCCATTTCTAATAAGTTGTACTAGATATTGTTATTCTCTAGAAAGATGTGGCTTTGGCTTCTCAAAGTTCAAAAGATGAAGATAGCTATTTTGCAAATGCAGACTATCCCTTAGTGCCATCTGCAGGAATAGTGCTGTAATACAGTGAAATATAAAAGAAAATTATATGCATATTACAAGAATCAGCAATATTGATAAAACTGAGCGGTATTCTTTGATATTTGATCATCACACACAAGTGTGGTATGAATATGCATTGAAAGTCCTATCCTTCACAAATTAAAAAACTGATTTTAGAATGTCAACAGGATAAGGGTCGATTGGATTATAGGATCACAGAGTCACATAGCGCAGAAACAGATCCTTTTGTCCAACATGTCCATGCCGACAAGGTTTCCCAAACTGAACTATTCCCATTTGCCCACATTTGGCCTATATCCTTCTAAACCTTTCCTTCCCATGTACCTGTGCAAGTGTCTTCTAAATATTGTAACTGTACCCACCTATACCACTTCCTCTGGCAGCTCATTCCATACATCCTCTATGTGAGAAAGTTGCCCCTCAGGTCCCTTTCATATCTTTTCCCTCTGCCCTTAAACCTATGCCCTCGAGTTTTAAAATGCCTAAAGGAAAAAGACTTTTATTATTCACCTTAATTATACCCGTCATGATTTTATAAACTTCTATAGGGTCAGCCATCAACAACTTCCCTGCCTCGAGTGAAAAAAGTCCCAGCCTATCCAGCCTCTCCTTATAACCAAAACCTTCCAGTCCTGGTAATATGCTTGCAAATCTTTTTTGCATTCTTTTGGCTTGAATAACATCCTTCTTTTTATGTCTCAGGAACATAATTACATCCAATTCTCACATTTGTAATTAAGCATTCCTGTGCCTTTCTATAATCCAAAACATTACAAGTTTCAGAAATGCACAAACATTTCAGGCTGGAGAGGTTACAGTGAATTATAAACATTTCCTTTGGTGGATAAGCAAAAAAATAGAAACAGCGGTTGAGTGATTTCCAAGTCTCCATGGGAGACTGGTTAGCAAGGTTAGATCTCACAGAATACAGGGAGAACTAGCCACTTGGGTACAGAACTGACTCAAAGGTAGAGGACAGAGGGCAGTGGTGGAAGGTTGTTTTTCAGACTGGAGGTCTGTGACCAGTGGAGTGCCACAAGGATCGGTGCTGGGTCCTCTTTTTGTCATTTACTTAAATGATTTGGATGCGAGCATAAGAGGTACACTTAGTAAGTTTGCAGATGACACCAAAATTGGAGGTGTAGTGGACAGCAAAGAGGACATAGAACATAGAACATAAAACATTACAGCGCAGTACAGGCCCTTCGGCCCTCAATGTTGCACCGACCTGTCATACCAATCTGAAGCCCATCTAACCTACACTATTCCATGTACGTCCATATGCTTGTCCAATGACAACTTAAATGTACTTAAAATTGGCGAATCTACTACCGTTGCAGGCAAAGCATTCCATACCCTTACTACTCTCTGAGTAAAGAAGCTACCTCTGACATCTGTCCTATATCTATCACCCCTCAATTTAAAGCTATGCTCCCTCGTGCTCGCCGTCACTTGGAAAAAGGCTCTCCCTGAACACCCTATCTAACCCTCTGATTATCTTATATGTCTCTATTAAGTCACCTCTCAACCTTCTTCTCTCCAACAAAAACAGTCTCCAGTCCCTCAGCCTGTCCTCGTAAGACCTTCCCTCCATACCAGGCAACATTCCAGTAAATCTCCTCTGCACCCTTTCCAAAGCTTCCACATCCTTTTTATAATGCGGTGACCAGAACTGTACCAGAGGTTTTTACAGCTGTAGCATAACCTCATGGTTCTGGAACTTGATCCATCTATTAATAAAAGCTAAAACACTGTATGCCTTCTTAACAATCCTGTCAACTTGGGTGGCAACTTTTAAGGATCTGTATACATGGACACCGAGATCTCTCTCTGCTCATCTACACTACCAAGAGTCTTACCATAGCCCAGTACTTTGCATTCCGGTTACTCCGACCAAAGTGTATCACCTCACACTTGTCCACATTAAACTCCATTTGCCAACTCTCAGCCCAGCTCTGCAGCTTATCTATGTCTCTCTGTAACCTACAACATCCTTTGTCACTATCCACAACTCCACCGACCTTAGTGTCATCTTCCAATTTACTAACCCACTCTTCTACGTCCTCATCCAGGTCGTTTATTAAAGTGACGAACAGCAGTGGACCCAACACCGACTCTTGCAGTACACCACTAGTAACTGGACTCCAGGATATACATTTCCCATCAACCGCTACCCTCTGTCTTCTTTCAGCAAGCCAATTACTGATCCAAACTGCTATATCTCCCACAATCCCATTCCTCCGCATTTTGTACAATAGCTTGTGTAGCCTGTGAGGAACCTTATAAAATGCTTTGCTGAAATCCATATACACCACATCAACCAGTTTATTCTCATCTACCTGTTTGGTCACCTTCTCAAATAACTCAATAAGTTTTGTGAGGAGTGACCCACCCTTCACAAAACTGTGCTGTTTATCCCAAATCAAATTATTCTTTTCCAGATGATTATAATTCCTATCTCTTATAATCTTTTCCAACACTTTACCAACAACTGCAGTAAGGCTCACTGGTCTATAATTACCAGAGTTGTCTCTACTCCCCTACTTAAACAGGGGAACCACATTCGCTATCCTCCAGTCTTCTGGCACTATTCCTGTAGACAATGACGATTTCAAGATCAATGTCAAAGGCTCGACAATCACCTCCCTGGCTTGCCAGAGGATCCTAGGATAAATCCTATCCGGCCCAGAGGACTTATCTATTTTCACACTCTGCAGGATTTCTAATACCTCTTCCTTGTGAACCTCAATCCCACCTAGTCTAGTAGCCTGTAATCTCCTCGACAACATTGTCATTTTCTAGAGTGAATGCTGTCGAAAAATATTCATTTAGTGCTTCCCCTATCTCCTCTGACTCCACACTCAACTTCTCACTACTATCCTTGATTGGCCCTGATCTTACTCTCGTCATTCTTTTATTCCTTAAATACCTGTAGAAAGCCTTAGGGTTTACCCTGATCCTATCCGCCAACAACTTCTCATGTCTCCTCCTTGCTCTTCTCATGTCTTTCCTGGCTACCTTGTAACCCTCAAGCGCCCTAACTGAGTCTTCACATCTCATCCTAACATAAGCCTTCTTCTTCCTCATGACCAGAGATTCCACTTCTTTTGTAAACCACGGCTTCCGCGCTCTACAGCTTCCTCCCTGCCTGACATGTACATACTTATCTAGGACACACAGGAGCTCCACATTTCTAATGTGCCCGTCCCCTGCAGTTTCCTTCCTCATCCTGTGCTTCCTAAATCTTGCCTTATCGCATTGTAATTGTCTTTCCCCCAGCTGTAACTCTTGCCCAGTGGTAGACATGTACATACTTATCTAGGACACACAGGAGCTCCACATTTCTAATGTGCCCGTCCCCTGCAGTTTCCTTCCTCATCCTATGCTTCCTAAATCTTGCCTTATCGCATCGTAATTGTCTTTCCCCCAGCTTTCCCCCAGTGGTATACACCTATCCCTTTCTACTACTAAAGTAAAATTAACAGAATTGTGATCGCTATCACCAAAGTGCTCACCTACTTCCATGTCTAACACCTTGCCGGGCTCATTACCCAGTATCAAATCTAATGTGGCTTTGTCCCTTGTTGGCCTGTCTATATGCTGTGTCAGGAAGCCCTCCTGCACACACTGGACAAAAACTAATCCATCTATAGTAATCGTACTATAGTGTTCCCAGTCAATATTTGGAAAGTTGAAGTCCCCTATGACAACTACCCTGTCTCTCTCACTCTGATCGAGAATCATCTTTGCTATTCTTTCCTCTACATCTCTGGAACTATTCGGAGGCCTGTAGAAAACTCCCAACAGGGTGACCTCTCCTTTCCTATGTCTAACCTCAGCCCATACTACCTCAGTTGACAAGTCCCCAAACATCCTTTCTGCAACTGTAATACTGTCCTTGACCAACAATGCCACACGTCCCCTCTTTTACCATCTTCTCTGTTCTTACTGAAACATCTAAATCCTGGAACCTGCACAACCATTCCTGTCCCTGCTCTATCATGTCTCCGAAATGGCCACAACATTGAAGTCCCAGGTACCAACCCATGCTGCAAGTTCACCCATCTTATTCCGGATGCTCCTGGCGTTGAAGTAGACACACTTCAAACCAACTTCTTGCTTGCTGGTGCCATCTTGTGTCCCTGAAACTTGAATTCGGACCTCCCTACTCTCAACCTTTTCTATACTCGAACTACAATTTTGGTTCCCATCCCCCTG
>NC_057723.1:12524920-12556142 GCF_004010195.1 Chiloscyllium plagiosum | reverse complement strand
AACTCGTTACCTTACCAATCTGGCACACAGAACCTTTTTTTTGGTTAGAGGAGGAGGATGGGTGGGAGACACTACCCGATTAGTGTTTCGGGTAACGCAACCACACAAATAGATGACTTCCCAGAAGTACTTCGCTCCTCCCTCACACCTCTTGGCAAATAGAGGCCCCGATGCCTGAAGTAAGATTTTTAAACAGTTAGACTCACCTTCCCAGAAGTCCTTCGGTCCTCCCTCGCACCTCTCGCCAAATGGAGCCATCTGGTTATCTCAGATTACAACTGGATCTAGACCAGATGGGCCAATGGGCTGAGAAGTGGCAGATGGAGTTTAATTGGAGTGTTGTTGAACAAAGAGACCTTGGAGTGCAAGTTCATAGCTCCTTGAAAGTGGAGTCGCAGGTAGATAGGATAGTGAAGAAGGCTTTTGGTATGCTTTCTTTTATTGGTCAGAGTATTGAGTACAGGAGTTGGGAGATCATGTTGTGGCTGTACAGGACATTGGTTAGGCCACTGTTGGAATATTGCGTGCAATTCTGGTCTCTTCTTATTGGAAAGATATTGTGAAACTTGGAAGCGTTCAGAAAAGATTTACAAGGTTGCTGCCAGGGTTGGAGGACTTGAGCTATGGGGAAAGGTTTAACAGGCTGGGGCTATTTTCCCTGGAGCATCAGGGACTGAAAGGGTGACTTAATAGAGGTTTACAAAATTATGAGGGTCATGGATAGGGTAAATAGACAAAGTCTTTTCCTGGGTGTCGGGGAGTCCAGAAATAGAGGGTGTAGATTTAGGGTGAGAGGGGAAAGATATAAAAGAGACCTAAGGGGCAACTTTTTCACACAGGAGGTGGTACTTATATGGAATGAGCTGCCAGAGGAAGTGGTGGAGGCTGGTACAATTGCAACATTTAAGAGGCATTTGGATGGGTATATGAATAGAAAGGGTTTGGAGCTGCCAGAGGAAGTGATGGAGGCTGGTATAATTGCAACATTTAAGAGGCATTTGGATGGGTATATGAATAGAAAGGGTGCTGGCAGGTGGAACTATTTTGGGTTGGGATATCTGATTGGCATGGAAAGATTGGACTGAAGAGTCTGTTTCCATGCTATACATCTCTATGACTCTGACTCTAAGTCCTTGCAGGTTTTGATGGTAGCTAGATTTTATGCCAAAAATAATACAGATAAGAAGAGAATTAATGATCGCTAGAGTTTCCTTAATCATTAATTAAAATGTGGTGGAATGTAAAAATAGCTATGAAACTCTCCATCTTTATCTGTTCCACTAGTGACAGAATCGCAGGAGATGTTTGAACAGAACTCTTCAATGGTGTATTTCTAAGTGACTGGCTCCCTCAGCAGGAATTCAATACAAAATGCAGTTTAAAGAGCCTTTCTGATAGTCCAGTTGTTCTGCTCACCTTATACCCACCAGATTGTCCACAACTGAGGTGGTGAGGGACATTGTGGTGTTTAGTGCCACTGCTGAAGTTTATTAACATCTACAACATTTATGGAAAAGCTGAATCTGACAATGACCTGGCTTGTTTTATTCAACATTACATGGTCACCAACTGGTTATAAAAATAATAAGAGGTTTTAATTTAATCTTCCAGAAATGTTGAAATGCTGGTGTAAAAATTCAAATGTTCCTGAGAATGGCTTTTATTGGTAGAGGAATTGAGTTCCGGAGCCCTGAAGTCATGGTGCAGCTGTATAAGACTCTGGTGCAGCAGCGTCTGGAGTATTGTGTGCAGTTTTGGTCACCATACTATAGGAAGGATGTGGAGGCACTGGAACGGGTGCAGAGGAGGTTTACCAGGATGTTTAAGAGGTGGTCGGTATAGGACAGATGTTAGGGGTAGATTCGTGAGTTCATGGAATGCCTGCCAGTAGCAGTGGTGGACTCTCCCTCTTTATGGGCATTTAAACGGGCGTTGGATAGGCATATGGAGGATAGTGGGCTAGTGTAGGTTAGGTGGGCTTGGATCGGCGCAACATCGAGGGCCAAAGGGCCTGTACTGCGCTGTATTTTTCTATGTTCTATGTTTTTCTAATGGGTCCAGGGATCATGGTGTCACAACCCACCTAGAAATGTGCACTGATGCTTGAACTCTCTATTCCCAGGACTGTTACAAAGGTTAAGGATTGAATCAAATTACTCAAAGCTCCTGATTTATCTGATGGACTCAAGTTAGCAGAAATCGCTGATCAGGTCTCTATATTTACAAATAATCTAATATTTATTAGAGTAAGGCAAGATTATCAGAGATAAGATGGAATTGAAATAGTTGGCTTTGACTGGCATAGACATGATGGACCTAAGGGTGTAGATCTCTGGGATTCTATAATTCTATATACTAATTCTAACCACAGTCAAAAAACAATGTGAATTATCAACACATAACACTACACACACAGACAGAAAGGCACAGGCCTACATATTAACGTGGATGTTATAGATGAAGAAAAATACTGGGCAAACACAGTTCAATAGTACCAGTCCACAGTACTCAATGAGGTGCCCTTTTTGTTCCCAAAACTTTCCCAAGACTTTCTGTTCTCTGATCCCTTTTTCCAGAGTCATTCAGTTCTTTGCAGAAAACACAGGCCAGTTGTCACATTAATTGTGAAGCCTTTCTGTCACTGGTTAGATGTAACAGCTTACAATAACTAGTGGTAGTGAATGCCTAGCTTTTTTCCAAGCTTTGGTTACTTCACTGCAACAGCCAAAGAGTGAAATCTTATTGACATCTGAGTGATGTAGGCTATGGCGAGATGTGTAGCAGAAATGGAAGAGATGTATGGTAAGGTTGATCTCAATGGTAAAATTGTCTCGTGCCATCTTGTCTGCTTTTCACAGGAGATTGTTAGAACCTTTCCTGATTTTTCTATTATTTTACGTTATTTATCATTTTTTAGGTTGGAGCGGCAAACTGTGATCTGAGAGCTGAAGGTGACCTTTGGACTGTGAGCAGCAGCTCAGTTTTTTTTAAATAGAGCACCAAAACACTGTTATTTTTTTCATGAGGCCAGGCCTGCAAGCTAATTGCAGATTGATTCTTGTTAACAATATTCTACAGATGCTTTAGCTCTGGAGAGGGGCTGTGTTCACAGGGAGCCAACCAGTCTAACAAAAAAATTAGATTTCGAACTATTATTTGAACTCTAATTGTGCCTGAGAAAGCTACAGGATGGAGCTTTGATTGTTCCCTGGTTGTCCTCTCACTATGAACTTATTGAAAGTTCAGAGAAAAGGATCTCAGATATAAATATTAAATGAATAGCCTACTGGAAGCTAGTTACATAGGTCACTATCTTTGAAAACCAAGTAAGATACAATCCATTGTGTCTGTGATGTTACGATTGTGAACTGGCCAGTTACATTTATTTAGTTTTTTCTTTTTGATTTAATCCCTTAACTGTGTATTTGTTTGTCTGTATTTGTGAGATTGGAGGGCTAAGATCAAAGAGAATTGGGTTTACATTATGGGCATTGATTATATTACATAAGATAAGAACTTGGAGCAGAGTAGGCCACCTGGCCCTTCAAGCCTACTCCACCATTCAATAAAGTCATGGCAGATCTTTACGTGACCTCAACTCCACTTACCCACCCTCTCACTGTAACCCTGAATTCCTTTACTGTTCAAAAATCTATGTTAGCTTTAGAAGGATGTAGAAGCATTTTTAGTATAATTTGAAAAGATAGCAACCTAAATGATATGGCAGAAATCAGATTGGACATGAACCAGGTAAAGTAACTATTAAAGCACATGAGATTCATGCATCCCTATCAGAGGAATACTTGAGGGATTATGATGAGGTGAAAAGAAGTATTGTAGGTACCTATTTATTAGTCCAAGAGACATTAAGAGAGATGTTTCATAACTTAGTGAAACAACCTGGACAAATGTATCTTGAGTTTGTGAGGTATGCAACACAATTTTGACAGATGGATAAGAAGATTAACACTATTGAGTTTGTGAGGTATACAACATAATTTTGATGGATGAATAAGAACACTAAAGTTTCTTCCAATGCTCTGAGAGAAATTAATTCTTTTAAAAGAATTAAAAGTTTCTTTACCTTCTATAATCAGAACTCATGCAGAAGACCAAAGAATACCAAGGGCAAGATAAACAGCTATAATTGGCTGATGATTATGAACTGATCTATAAACACTTTTTTCATCGCTCCCAGAAATTTGACAAAAATAAAAATGTTGGAGAGTGAAAGGAAGGCAATAGCCAAATACAGAGAATGGACTGGACGGAATGCCCCAAGAAACTCCTCCTTAGATAAAAAAGGAAACTGCCAAGGATGAATTGAAGCTTAAATGTTTCCATTGTAATAAATTGGAATGTGCATTCAGAATGCTGGAAGTTGTGAGGTAAACCCACAAACCTTATGGGAATTAGAAAAAATATGTCAGAGAAGGGAACACGAAGAAATAGTACCATGTAACAGGTCGTAACTCATTCCCTAACAAAAAATACAGATGTGAATTCTGACATTAGTAAAGAAATGTAAAAAGTAAATGAGAGGTATGAAGATTTTTGTCTCGTTTATTTTCAGATGATGTAGCTAAACCCATAAACACACTAAGCAATACGGGGATAATACCGTAACATTTACAGGAGAAAGAGATCATTTTCCCTCCAGAGACCTCAATGGAACCTAAGACATTAATAAACCTAATTGGTGGAAGAATATATTACACTTCCATTCTGAAATAAATACACAGTCAGGAATCCTTCAACAAGTCATCCTTTATTTACATGTGGAGAGTCCTTGACACTGCTCCAGCTCCCTCAGAGTCAGTTTCAGGGGTGAACAGAAACTCTGACATTCCTGTTCTTTTTTTTTCTTTTTTTTTAAGAGGAGAGTCCTTGACACTGGTCCAGCTCCCTCAGAGACATTCCTGTTCTTATATGTCAGCCAGGGCTCCCTGATTGTACCAGGTTAACGGCCCCAATCAAGAAACTCATATTCTATGATGTCCACCTGGCTGACCTCATTACGATCACTACACGTTCCAAGAAATATAACTGGAATCTGATTTGTTATTAGAACAAGTAATTGCCAAAGTACTAAAGACATTACCAATTGGGAAAGTAGGTTTTCTTCTAGGTAATGATTTGATAGGACTAAAGTTGATATCTCTATCCAGAATTACGGAATGTTCAAAGGAGGATCAAGAAACAGAAAAATTGCAGAAACAGGTTCATGATAGTAAATAGTAGTTCCTGTGTAGTAACCAGAGCATGGTTAAACAAATTCCATTAATAGGGTCTAATGTGATACCACAGTGTGGTGATGCTGTCACTTGAAAAAAGATTATTTTGTCCTGGGTTTTTTTGACGAGAGGTTTAGATTAGATTAGATTAGATTACTTACAGTGTAGAAACAGGCCCTTCGGCCTAACAAGTCCACACCGACCTGCTGAAGCGCAACCTACCCATACCCATTCCCCTACATTTACCCCTTCACCTAACACTACGGGCAATTTCCCATGGCTAATTCACCTAACCTGCACATTTTTGGACTGTGGGAGGAAACCGGAGCACCCGGAGGAAACCCACGCAGACATGGGGAGAATGTGCAAACTCCACACAGTCAGTCGCCTGAGGCAGGAATTGAAATTGAACAAGTGAGGCAGCAGTGCTAACCACTGTGCCACCATGCCGCCTACTTTTTAGACGTAAAGGCAGAGGTGCCGAAGTGGCGAGGGTACCATTCTGATTCAACGTTTGTTTAAAAGGTTTGTTTTAAGCAGATGTAATGTGGATATTCCAGGAAGGATGCAGCGAGTCAAACCACTTAGTTTTAAACAAAACAGAATTTATTTGCAAAGATACCGAATGAAACACAAAGAAAAGAGAACAGAATATAGACTAACGTAACCAATCTGAAAGCCCAGCAGACTATACCTAGAGTAGTGATAAACGGCTCCATTTCGGAATGGCAGGCAGTGACCAGGGGGGTACCGCAGGGATCAGTACTGGGACCGCAGATTTTTTACAATATATGTTAATGATATAGAAGATGGTATTAGTAATAACATTAGCAAATTTGCTGATGATACTAAGCTGGGTGGCAGGGTGAAATGTGAGGAGGATGTTAGGAGATTACAGGGTGACCTGGACAGGTTAGGTGAGTGGTCAGATGCATGGCAAATGCAGTTTAATGTGGATAAATATGTGATTATCCACTTTGGTGGCAAGAACAGGAAGGCAGATTACTACCTAAATGGAATCAATTAATGTAAAGGGGCAGTACAAAGAGATCTGGGTTCTTGTACACCAGTCAATTAAGGTAAGCATGCAGGAACAGCAGGCAGTGAAGAAGGCTAATAGTATGCTGGCCTTCATAACAAGAGGGATTGAGTATAGAAGCAAATAGGTTCTTCTGCAGCTGTACAGGGCCCTGGTAAGACCTCACCTGGAGTACTGTGTGCAGTTCTGGTCTCCAAATTTGAGGAAAGACATTCTAGTTATTGAGGGAGTGCAGCATAGGTTCACGAGGTTAATTCCTGGAATGGCGGGACTACCTTACGCTGAAAGATTGGAGTGACTGGGCTTGTATACCCTTGAGTTTAGAAGACTGAGAGGGGATCTGATTGAGACATATAAGATTATGATGGGTGAGTGCCGAACCAGAGGACACATTTAAAAATACGGGGTAGACCATTTAGGACAGAGATGAGGCAAAACTTCTTCACCCAGAGAGTGGTGGCTGTGTGGAATGCTCTGCCCCAGAAGGCAGTGGAGGCCCAGTCTCTGGATTCATTTAAGAAAGAGTTGGATAGAGCTCTCAAGGATAGTGGAATCAAGGGTTATGGAGATAAGGCAGGAACAGGATATTGATTAAGGATGATCAGCCATGATCATATTGAATGGTGGTGCAGGCTCGAAGGGCAGAATTGCCTACTCCTGCACCTATTGTCTATTGTCTGTTGTCTATTAATGATGCTGTTCCCAATTCTTGCAACTATCCCCATAAACACCCCTTGGGCACAAAAGGTAATATCAAAAACAGGGTCTTACAGGAGAGAGGTCAGAGAGAGGGAAGGTCAGTATGGACCTGCTTCTTTGTGTCCAGCAGCTTCACAACTGCCTGACTGCTCTCAGTGAATAGCCAGACTGCCAAAACCAAATGAAACCTGAGAAAAGTTGAGCCAGGAGAACTGGCCACTTCCCTTTTATTGTACAAGTGTTTATTTTTAAACTGAAAATCCTTTTGCATGATGCAGTATCTGTTAGCTATAATCAAATTTGGCCCTAAAACACTTCAAAATTAGACTTTTCGAAGTCTGTGTCTTTTACGACTTCTCTGACAAAAAGAAACCAGGATGACATAACCCTGTTAAAAGAGCTGCATTCTCACAAGTTTAACAATGGAAGTTGAGTGGTCTGTTCTCCCAGTTCAGAGTTTTCTTGCTTTTTATAGTTGTAGCAGTCACAAGGTCTATGAGTACCAAAAGGGCTGCAAACTTCAATCAAGGATTCTTGGCTGACTTTCTTTGAAATCTCTCTGGATGTTGTTCCTTCCTGCCTGTAAGAATCTGTGTTTGAATTTATCCTTTTGCCAAGGTGTGTGTTTATGTAAGGTTACTATATTGAAACAGTTAATTAGTTGCTATGTCCGGTTAGTTAAATTTTCCAATAATTAAGTTGCCTAAATACAGAAGAATCTCGATTATCTAAATTTCAATGGCGGGGAGTTTTATGTTTGGATAATTGAATGTTGGATAGCACAGTTTAACCAAGCATCACAACCCTGCAATCTTGTTCAGATAATCCGAAATTTGGATAATCAACATTCGGATAATTGAGGTTCCTCTGTACCATTTTCGTTTGATCATGTTTCAACTGTAGCATTTAAATAAATTCTGTTTTGCTTAAAGTTGAGTCGTTTGATCAGTTGCAGCACACCTGGAACACAAACACATTTGCCTTTGAAATAAGAAAAAAGTTAGCGTCTGGGCTACCTTCTCAAAATATTTTAAAGGGGATCTGGCCTGGTCCATAACAACAGAGAGATGAAAAAATAGCTTTACTGAAAGGTGAAGATAATCCATGATTATAGGTGTCGGTGTTGGACTTGGGGGGTGACAAAGTTAAAAATCACACAGCACCAGGTTATAGTCCAACCTGTTGGACTATAATTTGGTGTTGTGTGATTTTTAACTTTGAAGATAATCCAGATGGAGTGTTTGTCTATTTAATTGTTCCAGATTGAATACGATACCTATACCTTTGACCAGTTTGCTACAAAAACAGTTGAAAATGATATGGTCAACAGAATATGAGATAGCTTTTGAAAAACTAAAATCAATTTTAATGAATAAACTTGTCCTAACATTTACAATCCATTTAAATTGGCATAGATGTTTGTGATTTGGGGATCTAGGCAGATCACTTACAGGGTTATGAGATTGGACAGTGTTTATATAAATAGTGTTGATATAACTGCTCCCCACCCCCCGATTATTTTATAACACTCCCCCCAACCCAGTATTTATATAACACTCCAACCCAATGTTTTTAGAACCCCCAGTAATTGTATAACACCCTCCCAACCCTGTATTACTTTTTGTAATGAACAAATACCTGATAGCCCAGTGTTTTATAAAACACCCCCATCCAACTTGTGCATATAAAAATGCCAATAACAACCTTTGAGCCAAGTGCTTAAATAAACTCCAATTTTATGAATTACTCATCCCCAACTCAATTTAATGTTGTTTTTAAGATAAACTACCCGAGTCCAGTGATTTTTTTACAACCCCTCCACCCCAGTGATTTTACAATCTCTCATCCCAAGCCCAGTGATTTATTTTTATAAGACCCCCCCACCTCAGTGACATTACAAAGCCCCAACCCCAGCCCACTGATTTCACAATTTGACTGAGAATGATCAACACAACCACACTGTCCTTCTCGTTCTCTCCCCTCCCTCCCTCTCTCCTCACCTCGAACCTTGCACTAACTTAGCGTGAGGTGCTGTGCAGGATTGAACTGTTTGTCTGCACTCCATTGCAGGTAGGCAAAGGCCAAACAGCAGTGCCTGTTCTCCAGCCATCTTGGAGCCCCCTCGCCACTAGACCATGAACTTGCTCTCCTAAGCTTGTGCAGTAACCAGTGTGCACTAGTTAGACCAGAAACAAAGATCTCTCGCATAGGCACCTTCCACAAACTCAGGATGATGTTTGGGACCTGCAACATCAGGGCCCTAATAGATAGCCCCACTAGTAAGAAACCGGAACGCTGGACTGCTATCATTGCTCCCTGATTAGACCAGGTTAACAGCCCCAATCAAGGAACTTATATTCTATGAGGTCCACCTGGCTGACCTCATTATATTCACTACATATTCCATGAAATATAATTGGAATCTAATTTATTATCAGAACAAGTAATTGTCAGAGTAGTAAAGGTATTACCAATTGGGGAAGTATGTTTTCTTCTGGCTAAACATTTGATAGGACTAAAGTTGATATCTTTATCCACAATTACAGAATGTTCAAAGGAGGATCAAGAAACAGAAAAGTGACAAAAAAAAAATTCTGAAACAGAACCAGTCCAACACCAGCACCTCGAAGTTATGAAACCCAATCAGGAGCTCAAGTGCTATGATGTTAACATCACTAGCCTGAGTGAAACCCAATGGGCAGGGTAAGAACAGCTCAGAGACCAAGTGGTGGCTACAACTTTTACTGGGAAGGTAAGGCTGAAAATGAGTGCCTCATCCAAGAAATCGGCTTTGCCATCAAAAACAACCTGGTGGACCAACTCAAAGACCTCTCCTGCGGAATAAGTGAATGCCTCATGACACTTTGAGTCACCCTTTCCGGGAGCCAGTATGTCACAGTATTCATTGCACATGTACCGACGCTCGATGCAGCAGCTGAGGACAATGAGAAATTCTACTCCAGCCTTGATCAATCTCTTTCACGGGTCCCTGCAGCTGGCAAACTAATTGTCCTCAAGATTTCAACACCAGAGTCAGCAAAATGAGGTGATGTAATCAGGAAAGATGGAGGTGAGAAGCAAAACTCCAACGACCCCCTTCTGCCAACTAACTTCCTCATTACCAACACACTATTACACTAAAAGGACAGTTACAAGATAATGTGACAGTACCCGTGCTCCAACCATTTGCCCTCCTCGACTATGTTATTGTTAGAGCAATGGATCAGAAAGACATTAAAATCACATGTGGAATGAGAGGAGCCAATGACTGCTGATGTATCATTGCCTGACCTGAACCAGGATCAAAATAAATGTAGCCCCGTCACAAGGAGACAGCAGAAGCAGTGCCACAATAAGTTCAACACTGAGGCACTTAAAGACCCACAAAACATAGGCTCATATAACCAACTCCTCTTCACAAGCCTAGCGACGCCTGACCTGAACCAGGATCAAAATAAATATAGCCCCGTCACAAGGAGACAACAGAAGCAGTGCCACAATAAGTTCAACACTGAGGCACTTAAAGACCCACAAAACATAGGCTCATACAACCAACTCCTCTTCACAAGCCTAGCGACCCTCAGTGACACTGAATCACAGGATCATAATGGTCTCTGGTCTGCCCTTAAAGTCACCATCATCAATGTCTGCAAAAGCTCAGTCAACTACTCAACCAGGAAACGCCAAGACCGATTTAACAGAATGATTGTGAGATCCAGGCATTTCTGAGTGTAAAATAACAACCACACTCGGAAGTGAAAAGGAAGGCCTATAGGCAACTGAAGGCAGAGCTCTGAAAACAAACCTGTAACGCAAAGAACAGGGGGTAGGTGGAGAAAGCACTGGAGGCTCGACGAATGGCCAACAACCATGACATGCATGGTTCCTTCTGGGCTGTCAAAACAACATACATACCAAACACCCAAGGCCCTATCCCACCGCTGGCCAAAGACAGACTGACTTTTATTGAAGATAAGGAAGTGGGGAGGGGGGGGAACACTTCCTCTTCAACCAGGGGTCTGTCATTGATCTGAGTGTTCTTTAATGTATCCTGCAGCGTACACATAGAGATGTTTTTCCTCGGCTTCTTGTGGTTCCTGGTATAAAGTTCACTAAAGAGGAAGGAAATAATTTAAAAACTCCCCTTCCTAGATGTCACAATAGGACAAAATGCAAATGGAGAGCTGCAGACCAGCGTCTACAGGAAAGCCACACACACTGACCAGATATTCAATTACAGGAGCAACTATCTCAACACCCACAAACAGAGCTGGATCAGGACATTATTTAAATGAGCCACAATACACTCCCGCACCCAGGAACTATGAGAGGCTGAGGAAGAACACTTATACAATATAGTCAAGAACAATGGTACACGATAAGCATAGTCTGCCGATTCCTGCACAATAGACCTAGGCAGGAAGACACAACACGCCCAGAAACTCTAGCCACCCTGCCATACATTAAAGACATCTCGGAGATGATGACCACACTACTCTGGCCCTGAGGCATCATGGTAGCCCACAAACCTACCACTACACTGAAACATTTCCTGGTGAATTTAAAGGACCCTGTACCAACAACCAGAAGAACGAACGTCATATACAAAATACCCTGCAAGGATTGCAACAAACATTACATTGAACAGATGGGCAGGAAACTAGCCACCAGGATATATGAGCACCAACTAGCCACCAAACAATGTGACCAACTATCACTGGGAGATGCACACACAGACGAAGAGGGACACCAGTTCAACTGGGACAATACATCCATCCTGGGACAGGCTAAACAAAGATATGCACAGGAATTCCTAGAGGCCTGGCATTCAAACTGGAACTCCAGTACAAACATATAGTTATGGACCCCATTTGCCAATCCCTCAGAAACAGAACTGGAAATGATATCACCTACCACAACAAACCGAGACAGATAAATAGCAAGTGGGACAGAACACCAACACTTCACCGGAGGCTCACTGATGATGTTACCTAGTAAGGTGACGAAATGTCTGAGAACAAACCCACCAGCTCAGTGAACAAACTTGTAACCTGATCCACAACCTGAGCTACAAATCTTCTCCAAAATCTCAGATTCATGAACCTTTGAGAGAAATAACTTGTCCTCATCTCTATCTTAAGTCTGCTATCTCTTAACCTAAAACTGTGACCTCTTGTTCTAGATTGCCCCAGATTCGGAAATATTCTTACAACATCCACTTTGTCAATCCCCATTAGCATTTTATATACATCAATTAGCTCTCCTTTAAGTCTTCCAGAGAATATAGGCCTAAACTGCTCAATCTCTCTTCATAAGACAAACCCCTCATCTCCAGAATCAATCTAGTGAATCTTAACTTTCAATTGCAAGGGAATACTGCATGCAATACCCTCCATACCAAATCCCCATTGCCGTAGGACTTTGGTTATAATAACAGATCCATCAGCCAACCACAGTATGATTCTATAACATGTGATATAGCCAAACGCAATGTGATACTATACCATGTAAAATAATTACCTTTTGATTTGACAGCATTCCGATATTATTAATCTTATTTGTACGTCATTGACATTTCTGGCAAAGATAATGAGACTTCATGGGGTTCAGAGTCAATGTTAACTTGGCCCAAGGCAACATCATCCAGAATATTTACATAGTGGTACTGAGTCTGCTGAGCCTACTTACCAGTGGGTCATACAGCCAGATAGTGATGGTGCCATTTGGGACATTGTCTGGCACTTATCATTCTGCGAATCTGACTATGTCGGCCTTGCTTGACTAGTCTTTGGGACAGCATTCCCATTTTTGATACCAGTCCTCAAACATTAGTAAGAAGGAACAGAAATAAAAATTGCTGGAGAAACTCAATAGGTCTGGCAGCATCTGTCATGAGAAAGCCAAGTTAATATTTCAAGTCCAGCAGTTAACTCTATTTTCTCACCACAGTTGCTGCCAGACCTGCTGAATTTCTCCAACAGTTTAAGTTTTTGTTTCAAATCTTCAGCACTTGCTGTTCTTTGCTTTGTATTAGTAAGGAGGATTTTGTAGGGTGGACTGTTGACCTTTCCAGTGTCTAGGTCAAAGCTGAGTGGTCTGAAAGCTTTAAATCCTTTCTTTGTACTTTATAGTTTGTTCATACAACTGAACAGTTTGCTTGGTCATTCCAGAGGGCAGTTAAGAGTAAACCACATTGTCATCTGTAGTTACCTGTAGGTTAGACTGGGTAAGGATGACTGATTTCCATTCCTAAAGGACATTTGTAAACCAGATGGATTTTTGTTAACAATTGACAATGATTTATGGGCCCCATTAGCCAGCTTTTACTTCCAGAGTTATTAACTGAATTTAGTTTCCATCAGCTGGCATGGTGAGATATTAACTTGCATCCTCAGAGCATGAGCCTGTAATATTACCACCATATCACACATTTTGTCTAATCATTTCACAAGTATTTGAAATGATTCAACTTCATTCTAGACACAATATAAGATCAAAGTTAGAAGGTTGATCACTGGTTCTGTCACTGATTATATATGAAGTTTGTTATTCTTACCTCGTGTGCTTTGGGAGTTGCATTTGCATTCCCTGGAGAAGTTGTACAATTGGAATTGTGCTTCTGTGAAAAGGTGATTTGGTATATTAAACACAACACTCACTCTAAGTGTGGCCAGTTCAAATGGAAGATTTATGAGATAAAACACTATGTCTCTTTTTTTCACTCTCTCTTTGCTCAGGTAATGTCTCAGTTGCTCACTAGTTATAGTACTTACTGTTAAAACGAGGAAGTAGCCAACCATAACATAATTTAGAAATCATATGAAACAACTATCCTTTGAATGGAAAAAATGGTGACAAGATAGAAAATGATTAACTCCAGAAGAAGTTCCTGTGGATTATGAAATTGTCTTTAAATGGCATAGAATTGGAAATGTTGATGTTTAGAGGAACCAAGGTGGACTCATACTGGGAACATGGAAGGTTCCAGCAATTAAGAAAGCAAATGGTATGGTTCACTTTCTTGCAGGAGAATTGGACAAAAAGAAATCTTGCTAAATTTGCACAGAGTTCTGGTGAGACCAAATCTGGAACAGTTTGGGCAGTTTTAGTCTTCATATTTAAGGAAGGACAAGGTTGTGATAATAGGAAATATGGACTATCAAATTTTAGCTTCCCTCATCTGATTGTTTTAAACCTGACACCATTTCTGGATTAAAATTACTTTCAGTGAGGAAGAAAAATCAACCAAAGATGGCTGCTATGATCACCTGACCACAGTTTGAGGCAGACTTAATGAGAAAACCCCTATGGAAGAAATGAAATCTCCTGCACTGAAATTTTCATTTTTATCACTACTCTAGGGACAGAATATTGGCATGGAAAGAAAATTGAATAGGCAATAATGAGTTATTTTCTGATTGACAAAATGAAATGAATAGTATGCTAGAGAGGTTAGTATTGGGGAATCAAAGTCTTACAATTTATACAAAAGACTTGGATAAAGGTATGATTGCTAAGTCAGTTGATGTCACAAGATAACTTGTTGGTTATGAAGAATCATAGAATCTCTACAGTGTGGAAACAGACCATTTAGCCTAACAAGTTCACATTGACCTTTGAAGAGTTTTCCACCAAGACCCAGTCCCCTATTATACTACATTTTCCCTGATGAATGCACCTAGCGTGCACATCCCTGAACACTATGGGCAATTTAACATGGCCAATTCCACCTAACCTACACATCTTTGGACTGTCAGAGGAAACCCACACAGACACAGGGAGAATGTGCAAACTCCACACAGACACTCACCCTATGCTGGGATTGAACCCAGATCTCTGTCACTGTGAGGCATGAGCCACTGTGAAACTTCAAAGGGATATAGTCAACATCAATATGTTAAAGGGAAGCCGTGTTTGTCAAGCTTGTTTGAATTGTTTGAGGAGATTGGATACCATAATATGTTTGATGCGATATACTTGGATTTTAGCAAAGCTTCTGATAGCACCCTGGACAGTACTGAAGATCAGCATTACGTTGCTGAGCATTTCCACAGATGGAAGATAGATAAGGTGGTTCAGAAGGCATACGGGAGAGTTTCCTTGATTACCTGAGGCAAAGAATATCAGAGGAAAGCACTTTTTCCCATTAGCAGAGGATTAATAACCACAGGCCATATAGTCTAAGATAATACTTGAGGAAAATTATTTTCAGTCAGAAGGTGTTTGGAACATGGAGCTCACTGCTTAAAATAATGTCTAAGACAGAAACTCTTGTAACATTTAAGAGGTGTTTAAATATTCACTTGCATGGGCCAAAAGCTTAAAGATGGGATTTGTAAATGCAGATCGTTGTTGACCAATGCAGACACGATGGGCCAAATGGCCTTCTTCTATGCTATAAACATCAATTAGTCTAGATAGGTTATGTGAACTTGCAAAGATCTGGCAAATGGAGTAAAAGGGGGGAATATAATATTGTGCAGAAACTCATTAGTGTCTGAATGATATGGACTGTGGTGGTATTTGTGGCAGAATCACGTGAGATGTCAAACAAGGACTGTCTTGGTATTGGGCACAACATATTGCATCTTTAATGAACCTGCTGGGTGTCACTAGGCAGAAGTGAGTTGCCCATTATAGGGAACTATTGCTTGTTAAATGTATTATTATCTGCACATCTTACCTTATTAAAATGCAGCTTCCAATCTTATCCATTGAGAATTCTCGACATGGAAGCCAGTGACTTCAGCTCGCCACCATGTTGCTCCCCATTCCACATCATGTCAGCACAATCCATGAGAACCAGCTGCACACCCCCTTTGATCGTGGACATTGTTATCCAATAATTGGCAACTCCTCAGTATTCTCATGACACTTCTTCGCTCCACTTGCCAGACACTTGAGGAACACTTTCTGCACTGTAGTCAGCACACTGGGAACTTGCATTGAAACGCACCTGCAAGGCTATTTTGTACACACAGACAGACAATCAGCTCATAGATTAGACAGATTGCAGCTCAGGGTCACTTGTTTGCTATCTTAGCACTCACATGCTTAATGCCTTCCTGTATGCTTGTAACACTTTGTCTTGTCATGCTGTATCATGCTTATTAGTATGTGGGCACTTCAGCCAGAGTCTAAGGCTACCAGTACTATCATATCGACATGCTCTTCGGTGCAAATACACAGACAGGCTGTTTGTCATCTCTCAGTATGAATATGCCTAGGCATGGGGGCATCGCACTAAACCACACATCGAGATGTCAATCAAACACTCATTTCATGTACCAGCTGCCTGAACAACAAAAAATACGACACATTTCTTCAACCAAATGGCCTTGTTGCAATTTATGGAGGAGGGGTATTGATTGGTGGTGCAGGAAGCTAATTCTGGGTCAGGGATTCCCAGTACCATCACTGACAGACTCTGCACACAGTCCAGGGGCTTGACCATTGTCATTTATCTGTTCATGTCAGTCACGGTCAAGGGATGTGTCCAAATACAGTCTGGGGAGTGGGCAATTGTCAGTCCTGCAGAAAAATCATAACCACTGAGTGGAACCTTGTACAGGAGAATTGTAAAGCTATTGGTCAGGGGTCTGGTCAGTTATGTCAAGGGGCTGGTCATCAAACTCAGTCAGAGATGAGCGATGAATACAGCCCTGGGGATTCATAACATAAAGGTAAATGGTAATGGTTATAGAACATTCTGTAATACAGTCACAGTACATGGAAACAAACCCTTCAGTCCAACTTGTCCATGTCAATTAACTTTCCCAAACTAAATTAGTTCCACTTGCCTGTGTTTGGCCCATATCCCTCTAATCATTACCTATTCATGTATCTACTGAAATGTCTTTTAAATATTGTCACTGTAGCTGCATCTACCACTTCCTCTGGTAGTTCATTCCATACCTAAACTACATTCTGAGTAAAAAGGTTGCTCCTCAAACCTTTTCCTTTTACTTTAAAAATACGTCCTCTGGCATTGAACTTCCCTATCTTGCGGAACGATCTTTGCTATTCACCTTAGCTATGCCTCTCATGATTTTATAAGCCTCTATAAGGTCACCCCTCAATGTCCTACACTCCAGTGGAAAATGTCTCAGTCTATTGAAGGTCATTCATCTCAGCCACCGAGATATCATTGCAAGACTTCTTCAGTGTAGTTTTCTAGGAGCAAATATTTTCAGCTGCTCCATCAATGACTTTCCCTCCATTACAAAGTCAGAAGTGGAGGTTCAGCTGATGATTGTAAAATGTTCATCCTCATTTAGGTACTCTAAGAGCATAGTGGCTCAGTGGTTAGCACTGCTGCCTCACAGCATCAGGGACCCAGGTTGATTCCACCCTCGGGCGACGGTCTGTGTGGAGTTTCCCGTGTCTGCGTGGGTTTCCTCCCGCAGGTTAGGATGCTGAATTGCCCCAGTGTCCAAGGATGTTCAGGCTAGGTGGTTTCGTCAGGATAGGGTAGGGAGTTAGGTCTGAGTGGGATGCTGTTCAGAGGATCAGTGTGGACTTGATGGATCAAATTGCCTGCTTCCACACTGTAGGGATTCTATGATTTTTGCATTCTTAGACAGTGTAGCAAACTTGTGGTTCAAGGACTGCTATGATTCAAGAAAACAGATCTCCACCATTATCTTCACTAGGGCAATTTGCCAGATACTTATGCAGCAAAGCTTCTATGATTGTGCTATTAAGTGGCAAGTAAAATTCACACCATTACAGTTGTTAGTCAATGATCATCTTTAACAGGACAGAATCTATTTATCTCCCCTAACAACACTGAATCATCTATCATTATCTAAGTGGCTACTATTGATTAGAACTAACTGGACCTGCCAAGTAATTACTATGGCTACAAAAGCGTAAGACATTAGGAATTTTGTGGTGAATATCTCACCCCCTGACTCTCCAAAGCACATCCACTATCTACAAGTTACAAGTAATGAGTTTGATAGAATAGTCTCCACTTGCCTGGATGAGAGCAACTCCACCAAAACTCAAGAAGCTTGACACCAAAGAGACCAAAGCAGCCACTTGATTAGTGCGCAGTCCACCATCTCCAGCATTCTGTCCTTCCACCATTGACACAGTGTAACATCTACAAGATGCACTGCTACAGCTGACCAAAGTTCCTTCAATGGCAACTTCCAAATTTGCAACTACTACCACCTCGAAGGTGGTAGCAGATACACGGTACATAAGATACACGGTAGCGACTAGCAAGTTCTCTTCCAGCTGCAGACGATCCTGACTTGAGACAAGATTAGCACAGCAGGTCAGGCAGCATCCAAGGAGCAGGAGAATCGATGTTTCGGGCATGAGCAGAAGGGCTCATGCCCGAAACGTCGATTCTCCTGCTCCTTGGATGCTGCCTGACCTGCTGCGCTTTTCCAGTAACACATTTTCAGCTCTGATCTCCAGCATCTGCAGTCCTCACTTTCTCCTTGAAACAAGATTACTATTCCTTCATTGTTACTGGCTCAATATCCTAAAAGTCTTTCCCTAACAGCATAGTGGGCATCCATACAGATCAAGGACTGCAGCAGCTCAAGAATGCAGCTCACCACCATTTTCTGCATGGCACTTTGGGGTAGGCTGTACATGCTAGCCTAGCCAGAAACCCTCACATTCTGTGGCCAGATCAATGAGTGTTGCAAATGATTGTAAATAAAGAACTCTTTAAATAATATTTAAACTTAAAAGCCTTTTCACATTGTCCATTAAGTATCACAAAACGTGTATTCATTGAGGATACAATATCGTGTCCACCATTCAAGCATCAAAGTGACGTAAAGCATGTTTCCACATGGAGCTTTTGTGGCTCCCTCTGATATATATCTGTATCATTCATAAATAACTGGAACTAATTGTTCTGCAAATATATATATCACAGAGTGTGACATTTACTGTTGCACAGCAGTCGTGTGGAGTAACGTGTTAGTTCACCAATCACGTGGACAGCCAAAGGAAATACGCTCGATGGAACTCCACCACTTTGAGGCTAAGATCTGATTATTTTGAGCATTCAGCACCAAATGATATAACGCCATCATTGTTGCTGTTGGAAAATACAGATATTAAATTTTCTAATCAGTGAACAGAAATTGCTGGGTAATCCTTCTTCAGAAATATCCTAAACAGTGAACCCTGACCAGGGCAACTGGATTCTCCCAGCAGACTTCTATATCATTATTCACTCCGTTGTAAATAGTTAGGTCTCAGAGGTCAAGATGTATGACCTGAGATTTCAATTTTCAAAAAAATACACCCTAATGTGGTAAACTGAATAGGGAAGTAAGATAATAGATTGCATCCTGTGAGATTATGACCGTTGCAGATGTTTGCACCAGTCAGAGCATTGCTGTTGCATAGAAGGACAGCCACAAGCAAAAAGTCAAAGTTCCACAATGCTGAGAGGGCTGATATATTTTGTTGTTTTGCTACACAGCTCTGTTAACACACAAGGTGAGCAAATCTTGAGATTTATAAGAATAGTGCAGTTAGATTGGGGCATGTTCAGTTCAGTGGTTGTGACTCAAAAGGAATAAAAGGGAGAGAAACAGAACGACAGTAAACAGAGGCTAGTGATTAATGGATGTCTTTCTGACCAGAGGAAGATTTTTACTGAATTATCCCAGGGATAGGTGTTGGTACTCCGGTCCTGGTGTATAGGGCAACATTTTAAAAATTGCGGATGACTCAAAACTTAGAGACATTATGAAGTGTGACTCAAAACTTTAAAGGGATGTGGCCAACTTGGTGGAAGAGGTGAACAAGTTGCAGACGTAGTTCAGTTGAAAGAAACTAAGTGGTTTACTTTGGTAGACACAATGCAGAGAGACAGTCTAAAAGATGGATTTTGTTGTTTGGATAGAAACTATTTTTTACTTTGCTGTTTTCATTCCTATTTTTATTATGTTGTTGTTGTGGTTCTGTTAGTAGTGTTGTCCCAGTCGAACTCATGTTGCTTGTCATCCGCATGTGTGGCTACTAAGGATAGCTGGTTGTGTTGTTTCGTTGCTAATTGGTGTTCATGGATACGGATCGTTAGCTGTCTTCCTGTTTGTCCTATGTAGTGTTTTGTGCAGTCCTTGCATGGGATTTTGTATACTACATCACAGAAGCACTTCACAGGAGGCTCCCAAGCACTGAGGATGTCACCTAGACAGGGGACAAAATGTCTGCAACGCAAATTCCCAGCTCGGCGAACAGACCACAACAACGAGCACCCGAGCTACAAATCTTCTCACAAACTTTATTATGTTGTTTTGTGAGTTAATTGTCTTGTCCTGAAGTTTTTCTGTTTTTTGCAGATGGCCCCATTAGGATTTACTTTTCAGAGGGAACAAAAGGTATTGTTCTTAATGGATCAGATATTCCTGCCCTGGGCACCATTTTATGGGAATGGACCCCTCACCATCAACAATTGGCCACAAGGACATTGGTCAGACTGAAGGCCAAAGGGCTAGGATGGAAAGCAGAGCTGTTTCATCAAGACATGCAAAACAATGAAACAAAATTCCACCTGAGAAATGACTCTCTCGATCTTTCAATTGAAAATGTGCTTGAAGCAGCTGGATTATTTACCTGTCGACAGACAGAACCTGAGGAGAAAATACTGAAACAGTATGAAATATTTGCTATCACAGGTGGGTAGGAAAAGGTTTTAAAATTGGACAAAATAGACTCCACCTATTACTGTATAATTATACTTTTCTCCACATCTTGTGGAGAAGAAACCCACTGTGAGTATAAACACTTTTATAAAATACTGGCCTAAATCTACTTTGTGATGATAAGGAAAGTTAACGACTTCTAAGAGGTTTCTTCTGTTACTCCACGGCTGAAAACTTTTTTTTTTGAGATGTACAGCAACAGGAAAATAACCAATCTGAGTGTTGGGGCTCAGTTAGCTCAGCTGGCTGGAAGCTGATTTACAAAGCATCTGGAAGCATTGGACCAAGTCACTTTGGTTCATGTCAATACCTCGCTCTTCTGAAAACAAAAGCAGAATACTACCGGATGCTGGAGGTCTGAAATAAAATAAAACACAGAAAGTACTGGTGAAATTCAGCAGGTCTGGCAGCATCTGCACAGAGAGGAACAGAGTTAATGTTTTGAGTCTGACATGACTGCTTCAGAACTGAAAGAGACTGAATAATGGTGGCTTTTATGTGAGATGACTGGGAGGTATTGACCTCACTCCAGCTGCCTCTTACTCACAATTATCTCTCCACCCTGCAGGCTCCCTGCCTCTATTCCTGATGAAGGGCTGCCTGACCTGCTGTGCTTTTCCAGCACCACTCTAATCCAGACTCTTTCTCACAAGAGGACAGGGCAGTGCCAGTGGGCACTGAGCTGGAGGAGGTGCCACATATTGGCCCCACAGAAGCTTCTCCTGGCACTCCAAGTGTGGTGAGGCCTTACACTACTGCTCTTAGCTCTGTGGGAGTTCAAGCTGAGCCTTTGGTGAGGACACACTGAGTGTGCCTGGGCCTTCGGGATGCAAATGCCACCCTCAAGTTAGGTCCATCACAGCTCCAAGTCCAGCAAATTCTACTGTCGGGCAGGCTCCCGAGACTCCAGCTTCAGATCCCCAGACTGCATCGAAATGTAGTGAGAGAAAGAAAACCTTTCAAGGGCACATTGATGGTACAGGCCAAGGGCATGGTCAGTCCTGTGGGTCTGGTGCAGCAGTCTTTTCAAATAAGTTCTCATATTTATTAATAGATACTGACTTCTCACTAGCATTTGTTTGTGCGTGTCTCTGTGTCTCTAAAAATGCAAACTCAAAGGTACTGATGCCACCCACCCTTATCCATGGACCAAGGTGTGAAGTGTGCAACCACTGTCCTGTGAGCAGGCAATAGGAGAGTTGTAGGTGACTGAGCCTTTGACAATAAGCTTCCACCTCTTCAAATGAACAAACATAAGGGAGGTTCAGCCTGAGGGAACTTTTCAGGAAATCCTGGCCTATTGGGTTGGACTGGACACTGTAGGCTAATGTCCAAAGGTCACAAGGAATGTTGAGTTTGCAAGTGGATGTTTCAGCCTCACTGTCATGGTGGGAGTCTACTGGGATTACCCTTTGAAGGGTTCCCACATTGCTGTAACTACCCATCCCACTCTGGCCCCGTTTGAAGCTATTTTCATTTCCATTGCAGACTTGTACAGGACAATGGAAGGCAACAGCAGTAACTCCCTTGACTGCTTTGCCTCTCCATGTGAGTGAAAACCCAAACATCACCATCTCCTTCCTGGTACCAGTCCCTATAATTTCATAGGCATTACACTTCCTCTAGTCCCCACCACCACATCCATTCCAGCTTTCCCCTCCTGCCCCATTTATATGAAGTGAACATTCCTGGTTCCTCCCCAGAAACCAGGATGCTGTTCCCTCTTATCATTTCCTCCCTCCTACATGTCTCCCTACCATTCTGTGCTCTGTCTTCTCACCTATTGGGATGTTGAGTTGTCCCCTCCTTCATGACTGCAATCCCCTTCATTCCTGCATCCTGCTTCTCCCATTAAATTCCCCAGCTTCCCTCCTATAGCACTGGCTCCCTTGACATTTAGGTGATAGACCTCTTTACAGATTCCTTAAGCAACTTGACTTGACAGGTCCAAGCAATAAATGACCAGAGCCCTGACTATTACCTGGCCATAGAGTCATACAGCATGGAAACAAGCTCTTTGGTCCAACACATCCATGCTCACCAGGTTTCCCAAACTAAACTGGTCCCATTTGCATGAATTTGGCCCATATCCCTCTAAACCTTTTCAATTCATGTACCTGCCCAAATGTCTTTTAAATGTTATAACAGTACCTGCATCTGCAACTTCCTCTGACAGTTCATTCCATGAACGTACCACTCTCTGCATGAAAAAGTTGCCCCTCAGGTCCCTTTTAAATCCTTCTCCTTTCACTTTATGCCTATGCCTTATAGTTTTGAACTCTCCTATCCTATGGAGAATATCTTTGTCATTCACCTTATCAATGTCCCTGGCCAGCTCCCTGACTGTCTTCTTGTGACTCTCTAGACTGGTTGCACTGGACACCCCCAGGGCTGACCGGGACCTACTCCCACATTGCAGAGCTCTGGACCTCCAGACTGTAACTGTTGCAGCAGGAGACCAGCCTGAAACCAAGGCCTCGCACTGATATTAGAAGCTGCTATTGACTTAATATGCCAAGACCCCCCAGATTGACAATGCATGCCTAGGCATCAGTGAGAACTACTCCCCTGGGAGTTAGAGACATTGCCTTTTATTGGAACTGTATGCAATGTGTTTGCCTTGCAGCGATATGGTGTAGCTGTGAAACTGATGTATTACTATCACTTAGAGCAACACATCCACCCCTTTGACTCATGACTGCTAATAGACTCATGACTGGCTTCAGGCAGTATTATGACCCTGACATAGCACTCTGGCTGAGCAGGAAAAGGACAAAGAGGCAAGGGACGGCTGCTGAGGGCATCCACGTTAATGAAAATTAAGTGATATGAGGCTAAGTGAATAGCCCTGAGATGCAACCGCGTCCAATCTAGGTATTGGGTGCCTGTCCCTGTGCCCAAAGTGTTCTTGTAGCAGCCTGCAGATGAGCTACAGCACCCTAGAGTGCAGTGTTGCAGCACAGAAATGTACAGTAAGTGCATCATCTTGTGCCAGGATGGCATGGAAAGACTGGTCCGTGTTGGATGCATGGACATGGAGTAGGCGTATCCCCAGCCCTAGAGCTTGCCCTGAAGTGTTGGTGCCAAGTGTCCAAGATGGCATTCAGAAGAGGAAGCAGAAGGCTGAAGTGGCCTTGACTTTCCCATCAGGAATTCCTGGTCTCGAGTATGATGCCATGACACTATTTTCTATCTGTTCTGTGACACAATGGTAAGGCTCAGTGATAACAAACAATAATTTCCACTTGTTGGCATCTTGCCACTCCTGAGTGAGAAACTGGAGCTGAAATAATTCCTCTGAACCTTTCAGTTCCCAAGGAGAATCATGCTGGACTTGAAACATTACCTCTGTTTCTCTCTCTGCAGATGCTGTCAGTCCTGCAGAGTTTCTCAAGCATTCTCTATGTGCGCATGAAGGGACCTCCTTCAGCTGACCTGATTGGATTCATGCTATTTGTGAGAGGTCATATGGTAGGAATCCATGTGAGGATGTCCTTTGTGATGGTTAATAACTTTTCATCACTAATGATTGAAAAATCCTATGGTCAAACTAACTTCCATCACCAAGTTCAAGGAAGAATTAGGATGATAGTTGATAGAGTGTTTGAATAGTGTGTGAAATTGGCCAAATATGGAGTCCTTCTGAGGCCTTATTTTTCTCTATCATGCTAAGTATTCATTATTTCATCTGAACAGACGAGATTAGCATAACAAGGAAGAAACTGAATTGTAACCGAACTTGTCACTGTGACTCTACCGTAATTGGCATTAAATGCTTTTTGTTACATTATTCCTTTTCTCATTCTTCTTTTAACACAGTTGAGCGAGATCCTTGCTATCCATTTCAAGGCAGTGATGTCTCCCTCAGCTGTACCATCTCCAGACTTGATGATACAATTACTCTTCAATTGAAATCTGGAGCCCTATCTCAGCAGAACAGGACAAATAGCTCAGATCCAATCCTACTGAATAACACAGTCTACCTGATATTGCAAGATAGTCAAGTCGATGATGATAAACAATATTCATGTGAAATACAAGATAATGGAAGAACTGTTCATTCTGTTCCGATTGAATTGACCTTCAGCCCCTGTAAGTACAATGTCTACTTTGCAGTATTGGAAGAGAATGGAATAGAATATCCTTTATTGTCACCAGTACTCCAGTGCAGAAGTACCAGAGTACAATGAAATGTTTTTACAATGGCTACCTCTAGTGGCACCAGCTTAGATACAAGTACCGAGATACAAATCTTGAATACAAAAGAGGAATAAAAGGAAAAGTGGTAGAATTACTTTCAGTGTCTAAAAATATTTAGGATCATGGCAGTTATAACATAGTTAAAGGATTGACATGACAGTCTGGTAACGAATTTCAGACCAACATTACATTGCAACACCAGTGCAGCAGCCCAGTCAGTATGCAGGCTGACTGCCTGGTCCAGGCCCCAGTCCAACATCAATCCTTCCCCTGCCACCGCAGGAATTGCAAAACCTGCGCCCACACCTCTTCCCTCACCTCCATCCAAGGCCCTAAAGGAGCCTTCCACATCCATCAAAGTTTTACCTGCACATCCACTAATATCATTTATTGTATCCGTTGCTTCCGATGCGGTCTCCTCTACACTGGGGAGACTGGACGCCTCCTAGCAGAGCGCTTTAGGGAACATCGCCGGGACACCCACACCAATCAACCACACCGCCCTGTGGCCCAACATTTCAACTCCCCCTCCCACTCTGCTGAGGACATGGAGGTCCTGGGCCTCCTTCACCGCCGCTCCCTCACCACCAGACACCAGGAGGAAGAACGCCTCATCTTCTGCCTTGGAACACTTCAACCCCAGGGCATCAATGTGGACTTCCAGTTTCCTCATTTCCCCTTCCCCCACCTCACACTAGTTCCAGCTCATTACTGTCCCCATGACTTGTCCTACCTGCCTATCTTCTTTTCCACCAATCCACTCCACCCTCCTCCCTGACCTATCACCTACATACCCTCCCCCACTCACCTATTGTACTCCATGCTACTTACTCCCCAACCCCATCCCCCTCTAGCTTATATCGCCATGCTTCAGGCTCTCTGCCTTTATTCCTGATGAAGGGCTTTTGCCCGAAACGTTGATTTTGCTGCTCCTCGGATGCTGCCTGAACTGCTGTGCTCTTCCAGCACCACTAATCCAAAATTTGGTTTCCAGCATCTGCAGTCATTGTGTTTATCTAACATCAATCCCGCTCTGCTCCAGGCCCCAGTCCAACATCAATCCCGCTCTGCTCCAGGCCCCAGTCCAACATCAATCCTGCTCTGCTCAAGGCCCCAGTCCAACACCAATCCCGCTCTGCTCCAGGCCCCAGTCCAACGCCAATCCCGCTCTGCTCCAGGCCCCAGTCCAACACCAATCCCGCTCTGTGCCAGGCCCCAGTCCAACATCAATCCCGCTCTGCTCCAGGCTCCAATCGAACACCAATCCCACTCTGCTCCAGGCTCCAGTTGAACACCAATCCCGTTCTGCTCCAGGCCACAGTCCAACACCAATCCCGCTCTGTTCCAGGTCCCAGTCCAACGTCAATCATGTTCTGTGCCGAGCCCCAGTTCAAAACCAATCCCTCTTTGTGCCAGGCTCCAGTCGAACACCAATCCCGCTGTGGTCCAGGCCCCAGTCCAACACCAATCCCGCTATGCTCCAGGCCCCAGTCCAACACCAATCCCGCTCTGCTCCAGGTCCCAGTCCAACGTCAATCCTGTTCAGTGCCTATCCCCAGTTCAAAACCAATCCTGTTCTGTGCCAGGCTCGAGTCCAACAACAATCCCGCTCTAGTCCAGGCCCCAGTCCAACACCAATCTCACACTGGTCCAGGTCCCAGTCCTACACCAATCCCACTCTGGTCCAGGCCCAAGTCCAACACCAATCCTGCTCTGCTCCAGGTCTTCGGTCTGCTCCGCCAGACACTCTGCTCCATCAAGGCAAGTTACGCAGCTCCACGACTCGCTTTTCCTCTCACAGCACTCAAAAGCAGGTTCCCCTTGCAGTGCACTGGAACACGCTTCCTCTCACTGCTCTGGGATATGCTTAATCTCACTGCTCCAGGACAAGCTTCCTCTCACTGCTCTGGGACACGCTTCCTCTCACAGCTCTGGGACACGCTTCCTCTCACTGCTCCAGGAAAAGCTTGCTCTCACTGCTCTGGGACACGCTTCCTCTCACTGCTCTGGGACACGCTTCCTCTCACTGCTCCAGGACAAGATTCCTCTCACTGCTCTGGGACACGCTTCCTCTCACTGCTCCAGGACAAGCTTCCCCTCACTGTTCTGGGACACCCTTCCTCACACTGCTCTGTGATACGCTTCCCCTCACTGCTCCGGGACAAGCTTCCCCTCACTGCTCTGGGATACGCTTCCTCTCACTGCTCTGGGATACGCTTCCTCTCACTGCTTTGGGATACGCTTCCTCTCACTGCTCTGGGACACGCTTCCCCTCACTGCTCTGGGATAAGCTTCCTCTCACTGCTCTGGGATACGCTTCCCTTCACTGCTCTGGGATACGCTTCCTCTCACTGCTCTGGGATACGCTTCCTCTCACTGCTCTGGGAAATGCTTCCTCTCACTGCTCTGGGATACGCTTCCTCTCACTGCTCTGGGACATGCTTCCTCTCACTGCTCTGGGACATGCTTCCTCTCACTGCTCTGAGACATGCTTCCTCTCACTGCTCTGGGATACGCTTCCTCTCACTGCTCTGGGAAACGCTTCCTCTCACTGCTCTGGGACATGCTTCCTCTCACTGCTCTGGGATATGCTTCCTCTCCTGCTCTGGGCTTCCTCTCATTGCTCTGGGACATGCTTCCTCTCACTGCTCTGGGATACGCTTCCTCTCACTGCTCTGGGACACGCTTCCTCTCACTGCTCTGGGATACGCTTCCTCTCACTGCTCTGGGACACGCTTCCTCTCAGTGCTCCGGGATACGCTTCCTCTCACTGCTCTGGGATACGCTTCCCTTCATTTCTCTGGGACACGCTTCCTCTCACTGCTCTGGGACACGCTTCCTCTCATTGCTCTGGGACATGCTTCCTCTCACTGCTCTGGGACACGCTTCCTCTCACTGCTCTGGGACACGCTTCCTCTCACTGCTCTGGGATACGCTTCCTCTCACTGCTCTGGGACATGCTTCCTCTCACTGCTCTGGGATATGCTTTCTCTCACTGCTCTGGGATACGCTTTCTCTCACTGCTCTGGGACAAGCTTCCTCTCACTGCTCTGGGATATGCTTTCTCTCACTGCTCTGGGATACGCTTCCCTTCACTGCTCTGGACACGCTTCCTCTCACTGCTCTGGGACATGCTTCCTCTCACTGCTCTGGGATACGCTTCCTCTCACTGCTCTGGGACACGCTTCGTCTCACAGCTCTGGGACACGCTTCCCCTCACTGCTCTGGGACACGCTTCCTATCACTGTTCTGGGACACGCTTCCTCTCACTGCTCCACGACAAGCTTCCCCTCACTGCTCCGGGACAAGCTTCCCCTCACTGCTCTGGGATATGCATCCTCTCACTGCTCTGGGACATGCTTCCGCTCACTGCTCTGGGACAAGCTTCCCCTCACTGCTCTGAGATAAGCTTCCTTTCACTGCTCGAGGACAAGCTTCCCCTCACTGCTCTGGGTCATGCTTCCTTTCACTGCTCTGGGACACGCTTCCTCTCACTGCTCTGGGTCATGCTTCCTCTCACTGCTCTGGGATACGCTTTCTCTCACTGCTCTGGGACACGCTTCCTCTCACTGCTCTGGGACAAGCTTCCCCTCACTGCTATGGGATAAGCTTCCTCTCACTGCTCGAGGACACGCTTCCTCTCACTGCTCTGGGACACGCTTCCTCTCACTGCTCTGGGACACGCTTCCTCTCACTGCTCCAGGACAAGCTTCCCCTCACTGCTCTGGGACACGCTTCCTCTCACTGCTCTGGGACAAGCTTCCCCTCATTGCTCTGGGTCATGCTTCCTCTCACTGCTCCAGGACAAGCTTCCCCTCAGTGCTCTGGGACACGCTTCCTCTCACTGCTCTGGGACAAGCTTCCTCTCACTGCTCCAGGACAAGCTTCCCCTCACTGCTCAGGGACACGCTTCTCTCACTGCTCTGGGATAAGCTTCCTCTCACTGCTCCAGGACAAGCTTCCCCTCACTGCTCTAGGACACGCTTCCTCTCACTGCTCTGGGACAAGCTTCCCCTCACTGCTCTGGGCTTCCTCTCAGTGTTCTGGGACACGCTTCCTCACACTGCTCTGTGATACGCTTCCCCTCACTGCACTGGGACAAGCTTCCTCTCACTGCTCTGTGATACCCTTCCTCTCACTGCTCTGAGATAATCTTCCTTTCACTGCTCGAGGACAAGCTTCCCCTCACTGCTCTGGGTCATGTTTCCTTTCACTGCTCTGGGACACGCTTCCACTCACTGCTCCGGGACAAACCTCCCCTCACTGCTCTGGGTCATGCTTCCTCTCACTGCTCTGGGATACGCTTTCTCTCACTGCTCTGGGACACGCTTCCTCTCACTGCTCTGGGACAAGCTTCCCCTCACTGCTCTGGGATATGCATCCTCACACTGCTCTGGGACATGCTTCCCCTCACTGCTCTGAGATAAGCTTCCTTTCACTGCTCGAGGACAAGCTTCCCCTCACTGCTCTGGCACAAGCTTCCCCTCACTGCTATGGGATAAGCTTCCTCTCACTGCTCGAGGACACGCTTCCTCTGACTGCTCTGGGACACGCTTCCTCTCACTGCTCTGGGACACGCTTCCTCTCACTACTCCACGACAAGCTTCCTCTCACTGCTCTGTGATACGCTTCCCCTCACTGCTCTGGGACACGCTTCCACTCACTGCTCCAGGACAAGCTTCCCCTCACTGCTCTGGGACACGCTTCCTCTCACTGCTCTGTGATACGCTTCCACTCACTGCTCCGGGACAAGTTTCCCCTCACTGCTCTGGGTCATGCTTCCTCTCACTGCTCTGGGACAAGCTTTCTCTCATTGCTCTGGGTCATGCGTCCCCTCACTGCTCCAGGACAAGCTTCCTCTCACAGCTCTGGGACAAGCTTCCTCTCATTGCTGTGGGATATGCTTCCTCTCACTGCTCTGGGACACGCTTCCTCTCACTGCTCTGGGACAAGATCCTCTCACTGCTCTGGGACACGCTTCCCCTCACTGCTCTGGGACAAGATCCTCTCACTGCTCTGGGACACGCTTCCTCTCACTGCTCCACGACAAGCTTCCCCTCACTGCTCTGGGACACGCTTCCTCACACTGCTCCGGGACAAACTTCCCCTCACTGCTCTGGAATAAGCTTCCTCTCACTGCTCGAGGACAAGCTTCCTCTCATTGCTCTGGGATATGCTTCCTCTCACTGCTCTGTGATACGCTTCCACTCACTGCTCCAGGACAAGCTTCCCCTCACTGCTCTGGCACATGCTTCTTCTCACTGCTGTGGGACACGCTTCCTCTCACTGCTCTGTGATACGCTTCCCCTCACTGCTCCGGGACAAGCTTCCCCTCACTGCTCTGGGTCATGCTTCCTCTCACTGCTCTGGGACAAGCTTCCTCTCATTGCTCTGGGATATGCTTCCTCTCACTGCTCTGTGATACGCTTCCCCTCACTGCTCTGGGACACGCTTCCACTCACTGCTCCAGGACAAGCTTCCCCTCACTGCTCCGGGACAAGCTTCCCCTCACTGCTCTGGGACACGCTTCCTCACACTGCTCTGTGATATGCTTCCCCTCATTGCTCTGGGTCCTCTGGGATATGCTTCCTCTCACTGCTCTGGGACACGCTTCCTCTCACTGCTCTGGGACAAGATCCTCTCACTGCTCTGGGACACGCTTCCTCTCACTGCTCCACGACAAGCTTCCCCTCACTGCTCTGGGACACGCTTCCTCACACTGCTCTGTGATATGCTTCCCCTCATTGCTCTGGGACATGCTTCCACTCACTGCTCCGGGATAAAATTCCCCTCACTGCTCTGGAATAAGCTTCCTCTCACTGCTCGAGGACAAGCTTCCCCTCACTGCTCTAGGACACGCTTCCTCTCACTGCTCTGGGACACGCTTACTATCACTGTTCTGTGATACGCTTTCTCTCACTGCTCTGGGACACGCTTCCTCTCACTGCTCTGGGACAAGCTTCCCCTCACTGCTCTGGAATAAGCTTCCTCTCACTGCTCGAGGACAAGCTTCCTCTCACTGCTCTGGGACACGCTTCTTCTCACTGCTCTGGGACAAGCTTCCCCTCACTGCTGTGGGTCATGCTTCCTCTCACTGCTCTGGGACACGCTTCCTCTCATTGCTCTGGGATATGCTTCCTCTCACTGCTCTGGGACATGCTTCCTCTCATTGCTCTGGGATACCCTTCCTCTCACTGCTCTGGGATATGCTTCCTCTCACTGCTCTGGTACATGCTTCCTCTCACTGCTCTGGGACAAGCTTCCTCTCATTGCTCTGGGATATGCTTCCTCTCACTGTGGGATACGCTTCCTCTCACTGCTCCAGGACAAACTTCCTCTCACAGCTCTTGGACACGTTTCCTCTC
>NC_057723.1:12474508-12524420 GCF_004010195.1 Chiloscyllium plagiosum | reverse complement strand
GGAATAGGGTGGAACGGGAGCAATGAAAGATTTCCCTATTTTGCAATAATTCCAACACTGATAGGAGAAATGGCAATAAAGGAATGCCACATCATCTTGAGGATGTGCAGATCGCAGAACTCACCTTGATCCCAAAAACGTTGTACGTTTTCAGGATGACTTTATTCAGCCGTGTCTGAAACAGGGTGTACAATCCTGCAAGGTCAAATTTGGGCTTTCTAAGCCTCAGATCAAGAGAACGATGATCATAGTCCAGCGATTAGTGCAAGTTATTGTTTTGAGAGTATACACTCCATTCTACGTTCCATGACCTCGTCCTTGTTTTCTGAAAAATAATCAGCTGCTGTTTCTCTTTCCCGGAGTGTGGTTCCCATTCCCAGACAACAGGACCCTCTCCAGGATTGTCTGGTCCTTTTAATAAAATGTTACCTTGTCCATCCTCAAAATACTTATAAATCGAGTTTCCTGTTAGAAAGAGGAAGAATGGTAGCATTTTAATATCAAATCACAATGCTTTCATCTAATTATGTCACTATTAATATCATTAATTGATTTGAGTGGGAGAGAAATTTGTACCAGATGCACCTCCAACACCTACAACCTACTTACAAAAGCTTTTGAAAAAGTCCCACATAGGAGGTTAGCGAGCAAAATTAGGGCGCATGGTATTGGGGACAAAATATTAACTTGGATTGAAAGTTGGTTGGCTGACAGGAAACAAAGAGTAGTGATAAACGGCTCAATTTCGGAATGGCAGGCAGTGACCAGTGGGGTACTGCAGGGATCAGTGCTGGGACCGCAGCTTTTTTACAATATATATTAAGGATATAGAAGATGACATTAGTAATAACATGAGCAAAATTGCTGATGATACTAAGCTGGGTGGCAGGGTGAAATGTGAGGAGGATGTTAGGAGATTATAAGGTGACCTGGACAGATTAGGTGAGTGGTCAGATCCATGGCAGATGCAGTTTAATGTGGATAAATGTATGGTTATCCACTTTGGTGGCAAGAACAGGAAGGCAGATTACTACCTAAATGGAATCAATTTAGGTAAAGGGGCAGCACATAGAGATCTGGGTGTTCTTGTAGGGGATCTGACTGAGACATATAAGATTATTAAAGGATTGGACACTCTGGAGGCAGGAAACATGTTTCTGCTGATGGGTGAGTGCCGAACCAGAGGACACAGCTTAAAAATACGGGGTAGACCATTTAGGACAGAGATGAGCAAAACCTTCTTCACCCTGAGAGTGGTGGCTGTGTGGAATGCTCTGCCCCAGAGGGCAGTGGAGGTCCAGTCTCTGGATTCATTTAAGAAAGAGTTGGATAGAGCTCTCAAAGATAGTGGATTCAAGGGTTATGGAGATAAGGCAGGAACAGGATGATTAAGGATGATCAGCCATGATCATATTAAATGGTGGTGCAGGCTTGAAGGACAGAATGGCCTACTCCTGCACCTATTGTCTATTGTCCCAGCTTGAAGGACAGAATGGCCTACTCCTGCACCTATTGTCTATTGTCCCAGGTCTGTTTTCCCTGTAATAGCATTTCTGAGTTGGGAGGAGCATTTCCTGGGTACACTCTCCCCCGTTCGAGAATGCAACAGAGACAAATCTAATCTGAAAACTCACTCCCAATGAATCATCTTCAGAACCAAATCTTTTTTTGTGATTGTTGACAATCAGTGTCAATGCATTCAGATATTTCCTGTTTGCCACTGGTGACCTCAGTCACATCTTAAGTCAGAGGTTCACTATGATCCTTTCCTGGACACATTCAAATCATCATTTGCAAATATTTGAAGAACAACTGCAAAATAAAGTGCTGGATGGAATGGGGAGTCACTTTCAAGGGAAGAATGATTGCATTGGAGATGGGACTTTGACAAACTCAGGAAAAAAATAGGCCTGCCTCTGATACCTCAAGCTCATCGATAGTGGGAACCTAGGACCAAATGCTCTGTTGATGAGAAGTTGAGGCAAGGGGCAAGGTCTGGGTTCAAGTCCCACCTGCTCAGAGGTGTGTTACAACATGTCTGAACAAATGGATTTTTATGATCTCAGATCTTCGCCATTATTTAGTTCCCTCCTCATTCAGAATGTTTTCTGAAGCAGTCAGATGATTTTTTTTTCCTAAAATAATAGTCAAGATCAGAGAATCATTAAGGATTAATGACCTAAATCTATTTTTTTTTCAGAAAGAGGTGACTCTGTGGAGTAAATGGATAATACTGTTGGGTTTATGATAGACAGTATTCTACATCGAATGCCATCTAACTAGAACAATTTAGATTGAACAAGACTTATTTGACAAAAACTAAGTTCAGGAAAGAACAGGATTGAGTTCAGAAACAACTCAGAAGAATATCAAACCAATTCAGGAAACCGTTCACTTCAATTATTTAGTTAAAAAAATCACACACCAGGTCCAAAGGTCATGATTTGGAGATGCTGGTGTTGGACTGGGGTGTACAAAGTTAAAAATCACACAACACCAGGTTATAGTCCAACAGGTTTAATTGGAAGCACACTAGCTTTCGGAGCGACGCTCCTTCATCAGGTGATAGTGGAGGGCTCGATCATAACACAGTATATCATTTCAGTTGCATGACACTGAAATTTTTTGTTATAAATTCTGTGTTACAATCAAGCCCTCCACTATCACCTGATGAAGGAGTGTCGCTCCGAAAGCTAGTGTGCTTCCAATTAAACCTGTTGGACTATAACCTGGTGTTGTGTGATTTTTAACCAGGTCCAAAGGGTTTATTTGGAAGAATTAGCTGATGGAGCACTGCTCCTTTATCAGGTAGCTGTGGAGCAGGACCTTAAAACACAGAATTTATAGCAAAAAATTTCAGTGTCATGCAACTGAAATGATATACCGAACAAACCTATATTGCTGTTAACTCTTTTATCTTTTAGAATTGATTGTAGGTTATGGTTCATTGATATGTAAATCCCTGAAGTTTTTTAAAGTTACATCATTGAAACACATTCACACCGATCTGCAAATTTTCATTAGCAACAGAACAGTATTAAAAATAAATTAAAATGTGAGATATCAAACTGTGGAGGGCAGTTAAATAGATTCTCAAACACAAAGCAAAAATACTTTCAATCTGTTTTTGAAGACAATTTGTTGCAGAATAAAATTCATCAGATCAACTCTTTTAGTTTTGACTAATCTGACTCTTTTACCGTGTCTTTGTTAAGACTGTGGAGACAATTTACTGAGCCGGTTCCAAGTCTGCTGACATGAGCTTCTCACAAATCTGAGAGCCTAATATTTTTCAGTTTGACTACCTTGCAGCGCTGCTCCTTCATCAGGTTGCTGTGGAACCAGATCCAAAGACACAGAATTTATAGCAGAAGATTACAGTGTCATGCAACTCAAATGATATACTGAGCAAACCTAGATTGCTGTTAAGTCTTTCATCTTTTAGAATGGGTTTCAGGATTCGCATCATTAATGCATAAATCCCAGAAGTTTTTTTAAGTCACATTCTCGAGATAACTTAAGGTTTTATAAAAAAGGTGACATCTCAGCTCAGACAATGCATTAAAGGTGTCAGTTAGAATCTGTCTGTATCCCAGTCTTGAATCAGATTGGTTCTGTTTCCAAAGGCAGTCCACCCATGTAAGATTTTATAAATTCCACTTTGGAAATCAAATCAGTCTGACTCAAGGTTGGGATACAGACAGACTCTAACCTCACACTTTTAATGCACTGCCTGAGCTGAGGTGTCACCCTTTTTTATAAAACCTTAAGTTATCTCGAGAATGTGACTTAAAAAAACTTCTGGGATTTATGCATTAATGATGCGAATCCTGAAACCCATTCTAAAAGATGAAAGACTTAACAGCAATCTAGGTTTGCTCAGTATATCATTTGAGTTGCATGACACTGTAATCTTCTGCTATAAATTCTGTGTCTTTGGATCTGGTTCCACAGCAACCTGATGAAGGAGCAGCGCTGCAAGGTAGTCAAACTGAAAAATATTAGGCTCTCAGATTTGTGAGAAGCTCATGTCAGCAGACTTGGAACCGGCTCAGTAAATTGTCTCCACAGTCTTAACAAAGACACTGTAAAAGAGTCAGATGAGTCAAAACTAAAAGAGTTGATCTGATGAATTTTATTCTGCAACAAATTGTCTTCAAAAACAGATTGAAAGTATTTTTGCTTTGTGTTTGAGAATCTATTTAACTGCCCTCCACAGTTTGATATCTCACATTTTAATTTATTTTTAATACTGTTCTGTTGCTAATGAAAATTTGCAGATCGGTGTGAATGTGTTTCAATGATGAAGTATCACATTAACTAAACAAATGCACAATCTATCAAGCCAGAATTCATTCAAGAATTTGACTTGTCCAAAGAAACCATTTGCTGGGATTGTAACAACATAAATTATTCCCCTTCTTTGTAAGTTTACTAAACTTTTAACATTGACATGTTGTACATTTTTAAATCCTAATTTGCAGAGCATTATGTGCAATGGTTAAATATCAAATATCATGTGTTATTAGGGCACTTCACACTTAATTTCTTTGTGGACTTGACTTTGAAGGATTATGATGTGTTCTGGATTGTATTTTCATGAGGTCAATAAAATGTGCCAAAGTTTTAATGAGTGGTATCAGCAGGGAGTGTATATGTAATCCTTTGTAAAAAGTACAGCTTGAGTGTCACCTAATGTTGGGCGGCACGGTGGCACAGTGGTTAGCACTGCTGCCTCACAGCGCCAGAGACCCGGGTTCAATTCCCGCCTCAGGCGACTGACTGTGTGGAGTTTGCACATTCTCCCCGTGTCTGCGTGGGTTTCCTCTGGGTGCTCCGGTTTCCTCCCACAGTCCAAAAATATGCAGGTTAGGTGAATTGGCCATGCTAAATTGCCTGTAGTGTTAGGTACAGGGGTAAATGTAGAGGAATGGGTCTTGGTGGGTGCGCTTTGGCGGGTCGGTGTGGACTTGTTGGGCCGAAGGGCCTGTTTCCACACTGTAAGTAATCTAATGTCTGGAACAGTAACTAGTGGGGTTGACCATATTTATTCGTGGACAGAGTTTACTTAGTCCAAGGGAATGATTTGGCAGGAGTAAAAGTTGTAGTTTCTCCAATAGTCACAGAAAGGTCAAGTGAGACAAGGAAACAGCAGTTACATGGGAAAGTCCTAGGAATGTTTCTTTACATGTAAAGACATGAGCAATGGCTAAACAAAGTTCAACATGGTGGAAAAAGTAGCACACAGCGATATTTGATTAAAAAATGAGAAATAACTGGGAAAAATTAGCAGATCTGGGAAAGTCTGTAAGGAGAAAGTAGGGTTCATGTTTTGAATCTGATGACTCTTCAGAAACATGAGGTAGGGTTAAAAGGAAGGATGGATTCAGAAAGAAGGAAAAGGGAGGAAGCTTCCATAAGGTTGTTCCAGTTTACATTCCCGAATGCCTGAAAAGAACAGAAAATATTTCTTGTTCAAACACTGTGTGAACTGGAGAATGATGTGGAACTAGGAGGCAGGGCAGCTCTGAAATAGCATGAGGCAGTACTGTTGGAGAGAGAGTTCGGGAATGTGCGTACCGCAGCACTTGGCACTGAATGTGGATCTTAGAGTGTGATGAGAGCGTGTGTCTGAAGTCCAGGTGGACAATGTCTCCTGTTCTGTCTTCATCAATTTTCTTTGACACCTCTTCAAAAACCTCAGTCACGTTAGTGAGACACAATTTCCTATGGGCAAAGCCATGATGACTATTTCTAATCAGTCCAGACATTTCCAACTATATGTACATCCAATCCCTCAGAATCTCCTCCAACAAAATACACACCATGACGTAAGGTTTACCGTTCTGTAGTTCCTTGGCTTTCCATTACCACATTTCTTAAATAATGGCACCACGTTAGCCAATCTCCAGTCTTCTGGCATATCACCCATGGCTGTCAATGATACACATAACTCAGCAAGTGACCCAACAATCTCTTTTCTAATTTCCCACAAAGTTCTGGGAAATACTTGATCAGATTCCATGAATTTCCCTACCTTTATGCATGTTAAAATCTCCAGCACTTCCTCTTCTCTAATCTGAACTCTTTTCAAGATATCGCAATTTATATCTCCAAGTTCCCTAGCTTCCATATCTTTCTCAACAGTAAATACTAATGCAAAGAATTTGTTTAGTACATCCATGATCTTCTGTGATTCCGCACGTACACGGCAATGTTAATCTTTACGGGGCCCTATTCTCTCCCCAGTTCATTTTTTGCCCTTAATATAGTGATAGAAGCTCTTTGAATTCTCCTTCACTCTATTTCCCAAAGTAATCTCATGTCTTTTTTGCCCTCCTGATTTCCCTCTTACGTATACTCCTGCTCTGTTTATACTCCTCTATGTTTTCACTCGATCCCAGCTGTCTCTACCTGATATTAGCCTCCTTCTTTCTCTTGATCAAAGCCTCATTTTCTCTAGTCATCCAGCATTCCCTAAACTGAACAGCCTTGCCCTTCACACTAACAGGAACATCTCTGAACTCTTGTTATATCATTTTTAAAAGCCTCCGACTTCCCAACCATCCCTTTACTTGCAAATAGCCTAACCCAAATAATATTTCAAAGTCCCCGTTGAGTAACATCAAAATTGGCTTTGCTCCAATTTAGAATTTTAACTTTTTTGATTATATCTGGATATTTCAGAACACTCAGAATAATGATAATGTTGTGATAAAGAAAAATTCTCAGTAAGGGACCCATCATCTGTGCTTCATTAAATATGTATGGGAAAGTACTTAACTGAAGGAAAAAGCAAAGGTAAGTGGCAGGTTAGAATATAAACAACAACAGAAAATGACGAAAAAGTTAACGAGGAGGAAAACATTAGAGTACGAGAGGAAGCTAGCTCAATATTGAATAATGGATATCAAGAGATTCTAGAAATATTTAAAGGAAAGTTAAAGTAAAGTGACTGTTGGTCTTTGAATGGAGAGTTAATAGTTGATAATAAGGAAATGGCAGGTTAAATGATCGATTATTTTACTTCTTTTCTCAATTTAGAGATACAAAAAACATTCTAATAATAGCTGTCAATCAGGAAGTGGAAAGGAAAGAGGAGCTGTGAACTATTACAATGACAACTGAAGAGGTATTGAACAAATTGGTGGAGGTGTAGGTTGACAGGTTTTGGATCCAGATGGACTTCATCCTCAGCTTTTAAAAGAGGTTGCTAATGAGGTCATCAGTGCATTGGTGTTAATTTCCTAAAGTTCCCTCAATGCAGGAAAGTTTCCATGAGACTGGAATGAAACAAATATATCCTCACTTCTCGAGAAGCAATGGAGACAGAAAGCAGGAAACCCAAGACTATGTAGCTTGACATCTGTTATGGAAAAGGTGTCACTTATTGAGACTTGGATAAAATATTTTTAAACTTATACAGTGACCTGTGGAGAGTGAGATGAGAGAAAGACCCTGTACTCCTCCCATTTCAGTTGCAATATGTTGAGTCTGACATAGTCATTCTCACTGAAACATACCTTACAGACAATATTCCAGATACCACCACCATCCGGCCATTTTGACAGTCTCATGAGAGATGGTGCTACAGTAATACAGTATCAAGAGGGAGTTGTCCTGGAAGTCCAGAACAGTGACTCTTGACCCCATGAACTCACATGGCATCAGGTCAGCATGGGTAATGAAACTCCGACTGATTATCACCTCTCACTCCACAACCCTGCTCCAGCTGGGGGAAGACTCAATAATGATGACAAGACATCAGACAAACTTGACTGCCCCATTCCTACCTCTTACTCAAAATTCACAAAACCGACACAAACCCGGTTGACACATTGTCTCCACCTGCTCCTGACCCACCGAATTAATCTCCTCATATCTTGACAGTGTCCTGTCCCCTTTGGTGCAGGAATTCCCCACATATATTCGGGATACCACCCACACCCTCCTGCTCCTCTATGACTTTTGTTTCCCTGGCCGCCAACGCCCTATCTTCACCATGGACATCCAGTCCCTGTACACATCCATCGCCATGGCAAAGGCCTCCAAGCCCTCCATTTCTTCCTTTCCCGCTTACCCAACCTGTACCCCTCCACCGACATACTCATGCAATTGGCTGAATTGGTCCTCACCATCAATAACTTCTCCTTCGAATCCTCTCAGTTCCTTCAGGCCAAAGAGAAAGCCATGGGCCCCGGCTGTGTGTGCTGCTTTGTCAGGTATGTGGAACAGTACACTGGCACTATTCTCCAACTTCTCCTCCGGTACATTGATTATTGTAACATTGCTACCTCAGGCAATGTTACAGAAGGTTGAACAGCTCATCAACTTCACTAACAGCTTCCACCTTGATGTCAAGTTCACCTGGACCATCTCAGACACTTCCCTCTCCTTCCTGGACATTTCTGTCTCCATTTTCAGTGACCGACTCAATGCAGCTATCCATTTCAAATCCATTGACTCCCACAGTTACTTGGACTACACCTTCTCCCACCCCTAATCCTGTAAGAACACTACTCCATATTCCCGATTCCTCTGCCTCCACTGTACCTGTTCCCAGGAGGAACAAATCAACTCCAAAACATCTCCCAGACCACACTTTCCCCTCCTACATGGTCAACAATGCCCTCCAGCAAATTTCCTCCACTTCCCCCACATCCACCCTTGAACCTCACCCCTCCAATTGCAACAGGATTGAACCCAGAAGGTTCTCACAATCTACTCCACCAACCTCTAGGTACAGCACATCATCCTCCACCATTCCCGCCACCTACGGAAAGACCACACCACCAGAGATATATTCCCCTACCCACCCTTATCAGCATTCCATAGAGACCATTACCTCCGCGACCCTCTCTTTAGGTCCATGCCCCCCACCACCAACCCACCCTCCACTCCTGGCACTTTCTCTTGCCACCGCAAAAGGTGCAAAACCTGCACCCACGCCTCCCTCCTCACCTCTATACAAGGCCCCAAAGGATTCTCCACATCTGACAGAGACTTATCTGTACTTCCACACGTCATCTACTGTGTCCATTGCTCTCGATGTGCTTTTCTCTACACTAGGGGGACAGGACGCCAACTTGCGGAATGTTTCAGAGAACATCTCTGAGACACATGTACCAAACAATTCCATGGCTCTGTGGCCAACCACTGCAACTTCCCCTCCAACTCCACCAAGAACATGCAAGTCCTGGGCCTCCTCCACTGGCAAATCCTAGCGACCCGATGCCTGGAGGAAGAACACCTCATCTTCCGCCTTGGGACCCTCAAACCACATGGCATCAATGTCAATTTCACCATTTTACTCATCTCCCTTCCCTCACCTTATTTCAGATCCAACCCTTCAAACCTTGAACTGTCCTACCTGTTGATCTTCTATTCCACCTATCTGCTCCACCTTCTACTCCAACCTATCACAATCACCCACCACCTTCCCTCCCAGCTACCTTCCCTCCAGCCCCACCACCACCACCTATATATTTCTCAGCCTCTTCCCCGCCCCTACTTCCCCAAAATCCCAACATTCCTGATGAAGGAATTACACCCAAAATGTTGATTCTCCTGCTCCTCGGAAGATGCCTGACCTGCTATGTTTTTCCAGTGTCACACTTTTTAACGCTGACTCTCCAGCATCTGCAATCCTCCCTTACTCATCGAACATACTCAGGGTGGGGAAATTCACTCCCCACCACAACTAATGTCTCAGCTGTATTACTCCTGACTGAGCTGGCCAAGTCTGAAAAGGGAAAGCTGCTAAACTATGCCTGAGGCAGTGTTGAGGGAAGTGACAAAGGGAAAAATATATTTTACATTGTCCTCACCAATCTCCCTGCAACAGATACAGTTGTCGATAACAAAACAGCCAGGAGGAATATGCAAACAGCCCTTACAAAGATAAAATCCCACCTTCTCATTAAAGACAGATAGAAACATAGGAAAGAGGAGCAGGAGTTGGTCATTCAGCCTTTTTATTCTGCCCTGCCATTCCATAAAATCTTAGCTGACCATCCAACTCTTTGTTCCCACCTTCTTCCCATACCCTTAGATCCTGTAAGCTTAAGGACTATGTCTAATTCCATTTTGTAAACACCTGATGCTATGGCTCAACTGCTTCCGGTGTAAGAGAATTCCACAGACTCACCACTCGTGAAGAAGTTTCTCCTCATCTCAGTCATAAATGCCTTTCTCTATATCCTTCAACTGTGACTGTTCTGGGCTCCCTGGTCTTTGGGAGTATCCTTCCTGTTTACCCTGTTTTGTCCTCTTGGAATTTTATATGTTTCTATGAGATCCCCCATTACTCTTCTGAACTCCAGTGAACAAAGTCTTAACTGATCCGTTCTCTCTTCTAGATTCATCAAGTCATACAGCACTGAAACAGACCCTTCGGTCCAACCAGTCCATGCTGAACATAATCCAAACTAAACTAGTCCTACCTGCCTGCACCTGGCCCATATTACTCGAAATCTTTCCTATTCATGTATCTATCCAAATGTCTTTTAATTGTTGTAACTGTATCCATATCCACTACTTCCTCAGGAAGTTCATTCCACATCAAACACCCACTGTATAAAAAAAAATTCCTCATCGGTCTATTTTAAATTTCCCACGTCTGACCTTAAAATCATACATCAGCATCAGGAATCAGCCTGCTAAACCTTTGTTGCAACCTCTTCATAGCCAGAGCATCCTTCCTTAGATGAGGAGACAAAAACTGCATACAATACTCCAGGTGTGGTCTCAGCAAGACATCCCTGCTCCTGTATGTGAATCCTTTCACTATTAAAGTCAGCATAACTCTTGCCTTCTTCCTTGTTTGCTGCTCTCCAATGCTTAAATTCAGTGACTGTTATACAAGGACAGTCTCATTGCATACCATTCTTTCCTAATTTCTTGCCATTCAATTGATAATCTCTCTTTTCTAACAATGTGGTTACTTTCAAAATGAAGAAAGTTTTTGATATTTTCAAACAAGCTGTTTGGACATTTAATGACTCATCTCTGGAGGAGGTGGAATTTGAATCTGGATGGTTTAGTCCAGATACAGATAGACTGCAACAAGCCCTCACAAAAGGATATTTATTATTGTGTTTCTGCAAGACTGCTGTGCTGGATGGGATTGATTTGAACACATCTAGCAACTCAAGTCTGCACATGCATGAATTCTTTTAGGATTTTGCAGAAATGAATGAGGTTTGTATTCAGTCATAATCTCTAAACGTCCTGGCCCATGAGCAGCAACATAACTATTGAAAAGTGAGGTACTGATCTGGTAAAGATAAACACAGGTTGCCTTCTACGCTAAATAGTAGAACTAGCATGTGACAGATAGAGTTAAGCTGAATCACAAATATCAGTTAGTATCTAAGGTCTGCAGTTTGACCTCACAAGAGTGGGACAATTAACATCAATCATTCTTGAAGCATTCCTGAAGAAGGGCTCATGCCCGAAACGTCGATTCTCCTGCTCCTTGGATCCTGCCTGACCTGCTGCGCTTTTCCAGCAACACCTTTTCAGCTCTGATCTCCAGCATCTGCAGTCCTGACTTTCTCCTCAAAGATTTTAACCTACTGCAAATCCTCTTGCAAGGATGCCTTCCGTAAAGAAGCTCTCTTCTCCCTCTACAAGGATTTCAGTGAGTCCCTCTCTTACTGCACAGCCCAGGTCATCTCCTCTGCCCAGAAGCTCTTCAGCCACGTTCTCAAACAGACTTGCTACCACAGCCACATCTTCTTCCTCAGCACCTGCCTACGGAACCGACTGACCCCGCACCGACTCCGGACTACGTTCAGACCAACAAAATTTGGACCCAGGTAAAAACAATGACTGCAGATGCTGGAAACCAGATTCTGGATTAGTGGTGCTGGAAGAGCACAGCAGTTCAGGCAGCATCCAAGGAGCTTCGAAATCGACATTCCGGGCAAAAGCCCTTCATCAGGATTCCAGATGAAGGGCTTTTGTCCAAAACGCAGATTTCGAAGCTCCTTGGATGCTGCCTGAACTGCTGTACTCTTCCAGCACCACTAATCCAAAATTTGGACCCAACCAGGACAACCAGTACCTACAACAGCAGTTCAGGCAGCATCCAAGGAGCTTCGAAATCGACATTCCGGGCAAAAGCCCTTCATCAGGATCCTCCGCTCCATGCTTGCAGCCATGCGCCACTACCTACATTCCCTGCAATTGGCCCTACCCCAGCTCAGGGCAACATTCTCACAGACTTGCAAAGGAGCTCTACTGTTCTTCATCCACAGAAGAATCCATACACTAAACAAACAGTTCTTCCTAGCCATATCAGAAATTAAAGACAGTAAGTACCAAAAACTTTCATGCACTTACCCCACACTCTGGGTTCCTCAACTGGTCCAGAATCTTCCATCGGCCTCCAAAATCACTTGGGCACTATTAACCATGCGGCCGCTGCAGCGCCCGCGGCAGCAACCGCCGCCGTGAACCATGATGTCACTTCTGCCCCCACTGACCTCGCAGCCTCCGTGATCGCCGCCCAGACAACCGCCTCCACAATCGCCAGGAAGACCATCGCCGACAGATTCGCGACCTCTCAGCAACCGCCGCCGTGAACCATGATGTCACTTCTGCCCCCACTGACCTTGCAGCCTCCGTGATCGCCGCCCAGACAACCGCCTCCACGATCGCCAGGAAGACCATCGCCGACACCCTCTGCGGGGTGCATGGCTATCAGGAACAACACCATTTCTGCCGTCGCCACAGCCACTTCCGCCCCCTGGGTTGCCGTCGCCGCAGCCACTTCCACCCCCAGTGACATCACACACCTGCACAACAACCACGCCGCATGCATCTCCATCCCCACGCCGATCTCCGTCACCATGCCTAACCCCGCCCCCACGCCGATCTCCGTCACCACACCTAACCCCGAGCTCATGCCTGAAACGTCGATTCTCCTGCTCCTTGGATGCTGCCTGACCTGCTGCGCTTTTCCAGCAACACATTTTCAGCTAGTGATCTTCCAAACCTGGATTGAAGGATTGGGTTTTTACTTTCCTTCAGATTAGTAAACATGTAAATTAATGAAATACAGTAAAAGAGTAAAAGAATATGAATGTTCCCAGTGGAAATATGCCACTTACTTTCTGTGAAAACAGGTGAAAGTAGAAGAACAAAGACATTGAGTATCAAACCAGTCAGCATCGTGCGGTGGAAGAAATTTAGACTCATTTCAGGTTCATTTTCTTCCCCTGTAAGAGATATACAGGTATACACTGAGTTTGACACAGATCAGGAAACCTCTGATATGACACTCACATATATTCCTTCAATTTGTTTAATCCTTCAGAGAGTGAAGGCACCAAACTGTGGAGAAACAGCTTGCTGATTGATCACAGAATCATCACAGTGCAGATGCAGGCCATTCGGTCCCTCATGCCTGTACTCTTCAAACTAGCATCCTTTTCTCAGCTCATCATTTTAATTTAGAAATATAAATTGTACAATAAACTTCAGTAACCATCGACTGAAGGAATGTGTGTAATTTGTCTCTAACACCCAGCCTCACAAACTTTCCAACTGAAAATAAACAAATTGATTCGGCAAGAAATAAGGTAAGTATCATAACTGGCCATGAAAAGAATTGCCAAAAAAGTGAAGTTGGAAAAGATCACTCCACAAAATATTTGATTCACCCATTGACCATCTACCTGTCAGAGGTGAACAGCTGCCACTATGGGATTGATGTGTGACTTGGGTGAAGCTCATGTGGGGCAGACATTCAGCATGAGAAGCACTTGTGTAAGGTCATTGAACTTTTTCCTCATTCTACCCAGACTCCCTGCACCTGACAGCTCGCTGCCAGCTCTCACTGTATGTTTGGATGAGCTTTCTGACATTTCCTCGCAAGATGATTCCTCACTGACTTTACAACTCCTGCATCCAGAGCTGCATCTGATAAAATAGCAGCTTTCCCTTTGACTTTGTTATTCCACTATGGCGGTTTCCCCATGATCAAACAGTTTCTATCATCCAAGTGGTAGGCAGAGTGTTGTGGTAATGTCTCTGGGCTCATAAACAAAAGGCCCAGATTAATGCTTTGGAAGTAGCTTCTATTTTGACCATCTTGTCAGAATGTTATATGTTAACTATTGATTTTTGACGTGAAATTACCCATATTGCATATCACACAAAATATGGAGCACAAGTTATAATTTTTTTTTTCAACATCTTTTTAACATTGCCCAGTGTTAAAAGATCTGTGATCCCTCGCTTCAATTATGGTATTAACATGATGCAGGAGATGGTTAGCACAACATCACAGTTTTGGTTAAAAGCAGTTACATCCTTTAGTAGTCTTCACACGCCAAAAATAGTGTTTCATCGAAAACTGCAACAGTAAATATTCATCTATTGCTCCATGTTAATTGGGTGACCAAACCGAGCAGCAGTTAGACACGTGGATCAATTTATTGTTTCCCAAACTTTTAAAAATCTAAATGACTATACAATCCTTCTGATCGTATATGTTCAAAAATCAAACTTTAGTGGTGTTTCTGATATGTTGCTCCAGCTTAGAAGAGATTTTCAAAGTGTAGAAATATCGGACTATCTCACATATTGTGTTTGAATAGAGGATCTTTGATAACTCAGTGTGACAATATCCAGCTGCTAAGTGTCATTGCTGTTATTTCCAAGCCAACACAGAAGGAAACAAATTTCACACAAATACTTATGACAACTACAATCTTTACTTTTCACTGTTTCATATACATTGGAGGAGTTGAGGGGAAGTAAAGAAAGTTCACCAAGCTCACACAATGGACTGTTTTCTATTACAAATCTGTCTTCTCGTTCAAAGTATTATGTGATTGTTATCTCTCAATTTATTCTGAGATGTTTATGGAAAAAAAAATCAGACATCATGGGTTTGTCACACAGCTGACTGGACAAGAGTTAGATGTTTGAGGGTGAACTGAAATCTGCTATAGAGCCAGAATGCTACTTGGCAACACAAAGATGCCAAAATCAATAAAAACAACAAAAAAAATTACATCAACCCAGTAATAAGCAGAAATGAGTAAAGTCTGTTAAACTGCAAAAGGCAAACATTTGTTTGTCAGCGATGTCCTACCTTGTGTCATTCGAAGATTATGAGGGCACGAGATGCCCTTGTTCAGTCTAACCAGAAACTCAGAAGTGTAAAAGTTTAGAAAGCACAAGATCTTTGACCAATTTAATCAGTCACTCAAACCACATTTAAATTACTACTTTATAAAGAATTATGATTCCAGTAAGGTTTGCTTACCTTATGGGGACAACAATTCTATTGAAAAACATCAAGACCAAGCAGTAAAGCTCCCAGCGCAGAAACACCAACGAACAGAGGCTCTCCGTACTGACGCAATTGTTGACGTTTCTCTTGTGAAACCACAGCAAAGATGAGTTTCCTCTTCCTTTGCAGCTCATGGTTCAGTCATCACTGAGCTGGGCTAATTCTGGCTGAAATACAAAAAATGGCTCAAAATAGAGAACATGTGGTAGTTCAACATGGGAAGTTAACAAAGTTCAAAGCATTTCATGTAGAATAAAGCAGGATTTACTTTTGAGATCTATTATTTTCTATTCAGTGGAACATTTCTCAGACACAATACACAGAAACTTCAGTTTTTGATAGAATGGTTGTTAAAACACAAAATGAATATTTGGACATTCCAGCTTCTCTGTAAAATAAGGACAAAGTTGGAACCCTGTTCTCCTCAGTCCCACTAATGTTGACATTATCCCAAATCCCAGGGATAGCATCATTAGCAAGTTTGGATGCTCTAACTACAGCTGCAAAGTTAAACTGTGATGTGCCTGATCCACTTCAGGAGCAAGGCTTAGGAGCTGATAGATCCCGAGAATAGAAGGTGGGAGAGAGGAAATCAGGGATAATATAACCAGATTTTGAAGTACATAAATCTGAAAGGCACACATTTATAAAACAATCCTCTGAGCAAAAGTTTGGTTTTAATGTTAAATTGTGATGATCCTTACCCACTTTCATTGGCTTGAATTCCATGAGAATGTATTATTCCTCACAAGTACTTCTGGAGAAGCTGATTGATTGGTTTCCAGGAGTCTCCATAAATGATATTCAAAAGAATATCGATTTTTCTGAGCAATTTCCATTAATTGGAACCAATGTAACAACTGACCAATTCAATTTGATATACAATGTGAAGTGATGTTCACAATAAATCCAGCCTTTTGGATGTTGCCATTGATATCTTAGAGTTGAGTGTCAATGGTGACATTATGCTGGTGTCACTGAGTTAGTATTCCTGACATGCAGGCTAATGGTTTGTGTTCACGTGAGTTCAAATCCCACACCAGCAGTTCATGGAATTTCCATTCAGATAATGAAGTGGTGAAACTAAATCGAGCCAAAATAATGATGACTATGGGTGGAATTTTCCAGGCCTGCCTGAAGCTTTTAGAAGGCCAAGGTGGGGGAATTTAATTGAGTAAAGCATTGATCCATTACATGGCCCCCTTAAATCTTGCAACAAGCTTTTGAGAAGACGGATGGTATGTTGGCCTTTGGTGCAAGAGGATTTGAGTACAGGAGCAGGGATGTCCCTTTGCAGCTGTTCCCACCTCTTTAAGTGCAGGTTGGATCTCCTTTTTGTATAAAGGATAGACTGCCATAGAGGATTGCAGTAAAGGTTCACAGACTGTTTTCTTGTACAGCAGGTTTGCCATTTAAAGAGAAATTGGTACAACTGAGCTTGTATTCACTGGAGGGTAAGGAGACAGAATCCCATTGAAACATATTAAGCTCTGAAAACGCTGAGCAGATTGGACAGAGGGATAATGTTTTCCCTATTAACAAGGGTTTAGAACCAGGAATCGCAGGCTCAAAATACTGGGCAGGCTATTTCTGATCTCTGAGGCAGAAGTTCACAAACTGTGTTCCAGCTACAGATTCTGTTTGACTAGGGAGAGCCATCCTGATTCCTGATGAAGGGCTTTTGACTGAAATGTCGATTCTCCTGCTCCTCAGATATTGCCTGACCCGCTGTGCTTTTCCAGCACCACACTCTCGACTCTAATCTCCAGCATCTGCAGTCCCCACTTTTGCCAAGGGAGAGTTATTGCCCACTTCCTGCAGGAGAGATCTGAAGCCAGTCAGATTGAGGACGAAATGCATATAGTTCATAGTTCCACTAGATTTCCTCACACTGGCTCCTTTCAAACCCCAACTGGGGACAAATTTGGCACCTCACAATCACCAGACAGTAAGTGTATTTCTGAGGTCACTGCCACCATGGACCCAACACAAACTGTTGGAAGATGCATTTAATTTGCAGCCAACAAGAAGTTCTCTAGGGTCTGAGAGGCCATTGGCTACACACGCGTGACACTCAGACCTCCATGGCATTGCCCACCAAGGTTCCCGAGCAGGACAGGATTTCATCCCTTCAATATCAAACTTCTCCATGACCACAGACTACAATTCACACAGGTGTGAGACCACAATTCATTGAACTGTTGCAACACTTGGTTAGCTCACTTGGTTGACAGCTGGTTTACTATGCAGAGAAAAGCCAATAGCATGGGTTCAATTGAAGTACCAGCCAAGGTTACCATGAAGGTCCTGCCTTCTCAAGCTCACCCCTTGCCTGAGGCATGGTGACCTTCAGGTCAAACTCACCACCAGCTTTTGCTCTCTAATAAGAGAGCAATCCTCTGGGACGATGGCAACGTTAGCTTTATCTTACATTCTGTAGAACTCCCAAATTCCACAGTGTTCATCACCCTTTCTGATGCCGATTCTGATGCCTGCTATGCACATTCTCCCTGCTCCTCTTCCCCAACATCAGCTCTAGAATTTGCTCCTGGGTAGCAAGGATTATCCAGATGTTCTGACAGCCTTGCCAGATGATCTGATGGGCTGAGTCTGTTTTGCTCTTTACCCGTTTGCGAGGTTGCAGTTTTCATGTGGTCCAACTGCTTGTTCAGGACCGCCTCCTCAATAAGAACTTTGTGTGTCAGGGGACCTGACCTCACGTCAGCCATGCCTCTTACTCATTCCCATAGTTTCAACACCAATCTTCACTGCCCCTTGTAGTTGCATGAGGATTTGGTCCAATATCAAACAGGAACCTGGACAGTTTGACTCAAGTGAAGTTGTGGAGTGTTCCTTTAAGCCTGCCTTCAAAGTTTGGACTTCACTTTCTATCAGACCATTGAGTGGTGGATGACATGGAGCTACCCTGACATGCCAAATGCCATTTGGCTTTAGGAAATACTCAAAGTCTTTGTTGGTAAGTGATGGCCCATCATCTGTGACCAACACCTCACAGAGTCCATGTTTTGTAAAAGATGCTTGAAGTTTTTCATTCGTCATCCCCGTGTGTCACAGATGAACTCCAGGCACATCCAACCACTTTGAGTGGGCATCCACAATGATTAAGAATATTGAGTTCATGAAAGTACTGGCAAAGTCGACATGCAATCAAAAGTGGGTTTACCCAGCCATTCCCATGAATATGGGAGAGCTGCTTGTCCTTTTGTCCTTATTAGTGCTCTGAGCTAACCCCACCAACACTCTATGTAAGCATCCAATCCTGGCCCCAGACATAACTTATCACCAACATCTACATTTTGAAAACCTCTGAATGACCCTGGTGGAGTTCAGTCAGTATCTGGTGACGGCCTTTGTTCAGGATAATCAGTCTTGCTCCTCATAATAATACGGTGTCCTCTACGGTGATCTGGTATCACTGGATCCAGAGAGGTTTTAGTTCACCACCAACTGTTTTAGTTATGCTAGGTTGGGAACATTTTGTGTCCACAGTCTGAAGCTTGGTCACCTTCTCAAAAAACTCAATGTGGTTTGTGAGACATGACCTGTCCTTGATGAAACCATGTTGACTATCTGCAGTCAAATTAATGTTTGGTAGATGATTATAAATCCTACCTCTTATAATCCTTTGCAAAACTTTTCCTCCAACAGATGTAAGGCTCACTGGTATATAACTACTTGGGTCACCTCTACTACCCTTCTTGAACAAGGGCACAACATTTCAATACTCCAGTCTTGTGGTACTAAACCTGTAGACAATGACGACTCAAAGACCAAACCAAAGGCTCCAACACCTCCTCCCTAACTTCCCAGAGAATCTTCAGATAAATCCCATCCAGCCCAGGGACTTGTCTATTTTCACTCTTTCTAGAATTCATAACACCTCTTCCTTACTAATCTTGAACCTTTCTAGTCACATGACCTGCCCTTGATGAAACCATGTTGACTATCTGCAGTCAAATTAATGTTTGGTAGATGATTATAAATCCAACCTCTTATAATCCTTTGCAAAACCTTTCCTCCAACAGATGTAAGGCTCACTGGTATATAACTACTTGGGTCATCTCTACTGCCCTTCTTGAACAAGGGCACAACATTTCAATCCTCCAGTCTTGTGGTACTAAACCTGTAGACAATGACGACTCAAAGACCAAACCAAAGGCTCCAACACCTCCTCCCTAACTTCCCAGAGAATCCTCAGATAAATCCCATCCAGCCCAGGGACTGGTCTATTTTCACTCTTTCTAGAATTCATAACACCTCTTCCTTACTAATCTTGAACCTTTCTAGTCTGATATCTTGTTTCTCATTCTTCTCCTCTGCAATATTCTCCTCTTCCTAAGTGAAAACTGATGAGAAATATTCATTTAGCACCTCTCTGATCTCCACAGGGTCCTCACAAAACTTCACACTTCTGTCTTCGACCTGCCCTATTTCTATCCTAGTCATCCTTTTATTCTTCACATAACTATAGAAAGCTTTAGAATTCTCCTTTATTCTACCTGCTAAAGACTGCAGGTAAATATTCTGTGAGATCCACCTGGCTGACCTCATTCCAGCTACAGAAAGAAGACATAAAAATAAACCTGTTCCAGCCAGAATGCAGCATCCTTTTACTTGTTTGCTGTGGAAGTGTTCAGTTACTTTGGTTTAGATGAAACTGGGCCTTTTGCTGAGCATGCTAATCAACATCTCCTTTGAAGAAAGCACTCTCAAAGGCACTGATATAGCCACCTAAATTCTAGATCAAGTCTCTGGAAAAGGGTTTCACAATCTTCTGATGCTATTGTGAGATGGCTACAACTGTGCGAATGTTGATTGTCTAAAGTTGAACATTTTGACTAATGTCAACCAGACTATGTGTAACCAGTGATTTTTTCAATGTGAAATGAAAATTATACCATATCAATCCAATGCTGGAACACAAGCCGTTATCTTTTTAGAGATTTTAAAATGTTGGACACAATTGTAATGGTTTTATATAAGTGAACTTGCTATGACCATGTGAATAGCACTATAGAATCCCTAAAGTATGGAAGCAGGCCATTCAGCCCATCGAGTCAACACCGAACCTCCAAAGGGCATCATGCCCAGACCCACCCCTGTTAGGCATGGTCAACACGGCAGTTCCTGCCATTCTCTTTTCTGGGGCCTAGCTTGATGCCAGGTGGTCCAGCTCCATTTCAGGACCCTGCAAAGTCCTGCTCCCTATGTAGCAGATAACTAGCTCAGTTTTACCATGTTTAATAAACCACAGCCATAACCTTTATTTTTGAAAGGCAGTGTTTAGGGCTTGTTGCTGATCACCATGGGCAAAGGCAGGTTTATAAGGCTGTTGCTTTCTGAGGAAGGGTCACTTGACCTGAAACTTTAACTCTGATTTCTCTCCACAGATGCTGCCAGGCCTGCTAAGCTTTTCCAGCAATTCCTGTTTTTGTTGCTGGTTTATAAGTGCAGAAATATTGGAATATTTCTCACACATTGTGTTGGGATAAGAGATTTTGATATCTCAATGTGGCAATATAAAACTGCACAGTGGGAGGCAATGGCTTATGATATTATCACTAGGCTATTAATCCAGAAACTTAGCTAATGCTCTGGGGAGCTGGGCTCGAATCCTGCCAAGGCAGATGATGGAATTTGAAGTTGAATTCAATGAAAATTATCTGAAGTTAAAAATGAACTGTTGAACAAAGAAAGCATTGATCATTGTCAGGAAAAAGAAAATCTAGCTTACTTATGTCCATCTGCAAAGGAAATCTGCGAGCCTTACCTGGTCTGGCCAACATGTGACTCCACACCCTCAGCAATGTGATTGATTCTCAACTGCCCCTGAAAAGGTCCAACAAGCCACTCATTAGTATCAAAAGCTGCCAAGTCTCAATAAAGAAATGAAGCTGGACCACCTGCCATCAAGCTAGGTCCCAGAAAAGGGAATGGCAGAAACAGCCCTGTTGACCCTGAAAAGACTCACTTACTAACATTTGGGGGCCAGTGACAAAACCAGGAGACAGTCTCACAGACTAGTCAAGCAGCAGCCTGACATTGTCTGTAAGGTACAATTCTGTGAGTATGACAATGTCCCAGATAACACCATCACCATTTCTGAGTATCTCTTGTCCCAGAGGCATGGAAACCTCCCTCTGGTTACCATGGACCGCCCTCCTTAGTTGATTAATCAGTACTCCTCCACGTTAAACAACACCTGGAGCAAACGTTAAGGGTAGCAAGGGATCAACGTTTCGGGCATAAACCCTTCTTCAGGAATGGGGAAAGTTTGTCCAGCAGGCTAAGATAAAAGGTAGGGAGGAGGGACTTGGGGGAGGTGGAGTGGGACCAAAATTAGATCGGCAGCAGGAATATTGATTGAGCTAAAGAACATAGCTGCTAGACTGGGCCTGTGGCAGGTGGTGAGGGAATAAACAGAAGGGAAAACAAACATTTTTGATCTTATCATTTCCAATCTGTCAGCTGCAAATACATCTGTCCATAAGAACATTGGTCAGACTGACCACTGCATTTTTGTTGTGGAGTCAGTACATGGCCTGCAGCCTTATTTGCCTTGGCATCACAAGTTTACATCTTAATATTTCTTCAATGATATGAAGGTTTCTACCTCCACCACCCTCACAGTTAATGAGTTCCACATTCTCACCTCCTTCTGAAGGAAAACTTTTTCCTTACATCTCCTCTCATCCTCTTGCCGTGACTTTAGATCTGAGGCCCTAGTTCATCGAGGGTAAACATTTGTTCTTGTCTACCCTGTCTATGCCCCTTGTCAAACTCACACTAAGGACTGTCAATTAAATTTCTCCATAGTGATTCTCCTGTTCTCATGCAATGCATTTTGTAACTTTTATTGCTTAATTTGCCTTAAAATATTTTCAATTAAGTTCATTATCATAGATTAGACAAAGCACTGATTGACTTACAGAAAACTGAATGACAATGAAGACCTCAAACAGAACCAGAAGATCATTTGGTAAACCAGGGAAACCAAATCCTGATAAAGACAAGAAAATTATATCAACCCGGCAACAAGCAGGAAAAATTAAGATGCTTAATCAAGGAGACAGCATTCATTCATTTGTAAGAAATCACCTGCTTTGAGTTTTGTGAAACCAGAGAGTTAGGTTCTTGGTTGTGTCGAAAGAGGAGCAAGATGCATTGCGACACTGACTTATAGGAGTAAATGTTTGGACCAATTCAATCAGTTTTTCAAACCACGTTAGAAGTATATGTTTAAAAATAATTAGCATAGCAATAACATTTTGTGGCTGGGGACAGGTGTGGGGGAAGAGATGTTTGGAGAGCAACTCAAAGCTCTGAACACAGAAACACCAGAAACTGAGGCTGTCAAACCTGACAAAGTCATTGACGTTCCTCTCGTCAAAATGCAGAGCAGGCTGGTTTCCTGTTCCTTTGCAACTCAGGTTCTGGCATCACATATTTGAGCTGAGACAGAAAATTGGCTCAAAGTAGAAAACACATGGCAGCTTGTAAATGGGAACTTCATAGTTTGTGATGGGGAGCAAAGTGCTCACTTGATGGGCTACAATATTCGGATTTTTGGTTTTCTTTATTGTTTTTGTGAAAAAAAATATAACCAGGAGATTTAGAATCTCTTCAGTTTCGGGGACTGACTCTGTGCTGGCTAGCCACGCAGCCAGTGTGTTACTGCTGCTGTTGTTTAAAAAAAATAAAAACTGCACTTTATCTGATCAACTATGAATTCTGCTATCTGCACGTTCCAGTTGATGCATAATATTGTAGCCCATCAAGTGAGCACTTTGCTCCCCATCACATGATCCCGGGAAACCTGTCCAAACTGTATTCTTATTCGGGTATTCAGCCACAAAGCCTGGATCCCATGGGAAGTATCAGTGTGGATACAATCACAATATTTACCAGTAACTTGGGTTGGTGATGCACAAACAGAATGATCTAAACATGCCATCCATCATGGTACAACTAAACCTGCTGATCACATGCTGAGGGAACAGTTACTGTCCACCTGCTCTCATTCCATGAGCAGTAATGGAGAGTAAAGCTGTTGTTCCGATGTTATGGTCCAGGCCAGACCCCTCTCAAAACATTTCAAGAAGGTAGCCCAACTTTTCTAGTTGGTTTGTGCAGGTGTAGAGTGGATATCCCAGGAATGATGCAGCTGCTCAAAACCCCTCGGTTTTAAACAAAACAGAATTTATTTACAGGGTAGAAACGCGCAGCAGGTCAGGCAGCATCCAAGGAGCAGGAGAATCAACGTTTCGGGCATGAGCCCTTCTTCAGGAAAGGGCTCATGCCCTGAATAAGGGCTCATGCCTGAAACGTTGATTCTCCTGCTCCTTGGATGCTGCTTGACCTGTTGTGCTTTTCCAGCAACACATTTTCAGCTCTGATCTCCAGCATCTGCAGTCCTCACTTTCTCCTTATTTACAGGGTACCCAATGAAACACAATCAAAAGAGAACAGAAAACTGAATAACTTAACCTATCCAAAAACCCAATAGATTACCCTCAGTAAATAATGCTGTTCCAAATACTTCCAACATCCCCTTGGAAAAAAAGGTAAAATCAAACACCGGGTCTTACAGGAGAGATGTCAGAGAAAGAAATGGCAGAGAGATTCAGCAGGGAACACCTTCTTCCATGGAGCTGTTTCTTTGACCAGCAGTCTCAAAAAACTGACTGCTTGTTCTGAATAACCAGGCTGCTAAAACCAAAACAAACCAACCCAGAGGAAAGCTGAGCTGGGAGAATGGGCCACTCCCCTTTCATTGTACAATTTTTTTAAAAATTAAAAGCCTTTTGCCTGAGGCAGTATCTGTTAGTTATAATCAAATTGGCCCTCAAACCCATCCGAACTAGACACCCCAGAGCCTGTGTCTTTGTGACCGCTCTGAAACAAAAACCAAGGACAACATAACATTCTTAAAGGAACACCGTCGTCACACTGGCATGAGGAATACTCCCTATAACACTCAATGGGACAGACTTTGAACTAGTAGCTTAATAATGGACATCCATGAGGCACAGTGGGCCATGAACAGCAGCAGAATTTTACTCCAGCTTAACCTACAACCTATTGGCCCAGCACATTCCCCACTCGGCCTTTACCTTCAAGCCAGGGGTCAACCCTGGTTCAATGGAGAGTGCAAGAGAGCATGCCGGAAGCAGCATCAGGCATAGCTAAAAATGAGGTGTCAACTCAATGAAGCTGCAAAATAGGTAATGTCAAATCACATTAGCAGCTAGTGATAGACAGAGCTATGAGATTCCATATCTAAGCTAACAGAGCAATTACAGAAACATGGCTCAGGGATGGACAGAACTGGCAGCTTAATGTTCCAGGATACAAATGCTATAGGAAGGATGGAAAGGGAGGCAAGAGAAGATGGGGAGTGGCTTTTTTTTATAAGGGATAGCATTACAGCTGTGCTGAGGGAGGATATTCCTGGAGATACATCCAGGGAATTTATTTGGGTGGAACTGAGAAATAAGAAAGCAATGATCACCTTATTGGGATTGCATTATAGACCCCCTAATAGTCAGCGGGAAATTAAGAAAACAAATTTGTAAGGAGATCTCAGTTATCTGTAAGAATACTGGATGGTCATGGTAGGGGATTTAACTTTCCAAACATAGCCATAGTGTTAAGGGTTTAGATGGAGAGGAATTTTTTTAAGAGTGTACAAGAAAACTTACTGAGTCAGTATGTGGATGCACCTACTAGAGACTATTCTTGGGAAATAAGGCAGAGCAGGTGACTGAGGCGTCAGTGGGGAAGCAATCATAATTCTATTAGTTTTAAAATAGCGATGGAAAAGGATAGACCAGATCTGACAGTTGAGATTCTAAATTAGAGGAAGGCTAATTTTGATCGTATTAGGCAAGAATTTTCAAAAGCTGATTGGGGGGCAGATGTTCGCAGGTAAAGGGATGGCTGGAAAATAGGAAGCCTTCAGAAATGAGATAACGAGAGTCCAGAGACATTACATTTTCGTTAGGGTGAAAGGAAAAGCTGGTAGGCGAAGGGATTGCTGGATGATGAGAGAAATGGATGTTTTGGTTAAGAAAAAAGACAATCCTATATCAAGTACAGACAGGGATTGAGTGAATTCTTAGAAGAGTATAAAGGCATCAGGAGTATACCTCAGAGGGAATTCAGGAAGGCAAAAAGGGGATATGAGATAGCTTTGGCAAATAGGGTTAAGGAGAATCCAAAGGGTTTTTACCAATACATTAAGGACAAAAGGATAACTAGGGAGAGAATAGAGCACCTCAAAGATCAGCAAGATGGCCTTTGTGTGGAGCCGCAGGAGATGGGGGAGATACCAAATGAGCATTTTTGCATTAGTGTTTGCTGTGGAGAAGGACATGGAGATATAAAATGTGAGAAAATAGATGGTGATATCTTGCAAAATGTCCATATTACATGGATGTCTTGGAGCACATAAAAATGGATAAACCCCCAGGTCCTGATCAGGTGTATCTTAAAACTCCGTGGGAAGGTAGGGAAGTGAGTGCTAGGACCCTTGCTATGATACTTGTATCATCGATAGTCACAGGTGAGGAGCCGGAAGACTAGAGGTTGGCTAAATAATGGTACCATTATTTAAGAAAGAAGGTAAGGACAAGCCAGGGAACTATAGATGAGTGAGCCTGACATCAGTGGTGGCTAAGTTGTTGGAGAGAATCCTGAAGGACAGGATTTACACATATTTGGAAAGGCAAGAACTGGTTAGGAATAGTCAACATGACTTTGTGCGTGGGAAATCATGTTTCACAAACTTGATTGAGTTTTTTGAAGAAGTAACAAACAGGATTGATGAGGGCGGAGTGGTGGACGTGATCTATATGGTCAACAAGGTTCCCCATAAGAGACAGATTAGCAAGGTTAGATCGCATGGAATACAGGGAGAACTAGCCACTTGGATTCAGAACTGGCTCGAAGGTAAAAGACAGAGAGTGGTGGTGGAGGGTTGTTTTTCAGACTGGAGGCCTGTGACCAGTGGAGTGCCACAAGGAACGGTGCTGGGTCCACTACTTTTCATCATTTATATAAATGATTTTTAGGTGAGCATAAGAGGTAGAGTTAGTAAGTTTGCAGATGACATCAAAATTGGAGGTGTATGGACAGCAAAAAAGGTTACCTCAGATTACAATGGGATCTTGATCAGATGGGCCAATGGGCTAAGGAGTAGCAGATGGAGTTTAATTTGGATATATGCGAGGTGCTGCATTTTGGGAAAACAAATCTTTGCAGGACTTATACACTTAATGGTAAGGTTCAAGGGAGTGTTGCTGAACAAAGAGATCTTGGAGTGCAGGTTCATAGCTCCTTGAAAATAGAGTCGCAGGTAGATAGGATAATGAAGAAGACATTTGATATGCTTTCCTTTATTGGTCAGAGCATTGAGCATAGGAGCTGGGAGGTCATGTTGTAGCTGAACAGGACATTGGTTAGGCCACTTTTAGAATATTGCATGCTATTCTGGTCTCCTTCCTATCGGAAGATTGCTGTGAATCTTGAAAGGGTTCAGAAAAGATTTACAAGGGTGTTGCCAGGGTTGGAGAATTTGAGCTAGAGGGAGAGGCTGAATAGGCTGGCACTGTTTTCCCTGTAGTGTTGAAGGCTGAGGGTTGACCTCATAGAGGTTTATAAAATCATGAGGAGCAAGGATAGGATAAATAGACAAAGCCTTTTCTCTTGTGTAGGAGAGTCCTGCACTAGAGGGCATAGGTTTAGGGTGAGAGGGAAAGATATTAAAGGAACCTAAGGGGCAATATTTCCATGCAGAGTGTGGTGCATGTATGGAATAAGCTGCCAGAGGAAGTGGTGGAGGCTGGTACAATTACAGCATTTAAAAGTTACAAATCACACAACAGCAGGTTACAGTCCAACAGGTTAATTGGAAGCACTTAAAAGGCATCTGGATGGTTATATGAATAGGAAGGGTTTAGAGGGATATAGGCCAAGTACTGGCAAATAGGACTAGATTAGATTGGGATGTCTAGTCAGCATGGACGAGTGGACTGAAGGGTCTGTTTCCATTCTATACATCTCTATGACTCTATTACTCTATAATCTGAGCTTTGCAGTCCTGTCACATTCAGTTGTAAATGGTGGGGACAATTAAGCAACTCACTGGACCAGGAGACTCCACAAATACCCCATCCTCAATGATGGAAGAGCTCAACACATCAGTGCAAAACATAGAGTTGAAGCATTTGTAGCAATCTTTACCAAAGATGCAAGGGGATGTTCCATCTCTGCTTCCCCCAGTGGTCTGCAGCATCAGAGATGCCAGTCTTCAGCCAATGCAATTCATTCCACTTGACATCAAGAAATGGTTGGAGGCAGTGGACAATGCAATGGCTATGCCCTGAAAACATTCCAGCAATTGAACTAAAGACTTATGCTCAAGAACTTGCAGATCCTTAGCCAAGCTGTTCCATTATAGTGACAACACTGGCATTACCCTGATAAGGTGGAAAATTGCCCAGATATATCATGGACACAAAAAGCAAAACAAATGCAATTCAGCCAATTTCTACTGCATCAATCTGCTCTTGATCATCAGAAAAATGATGGAGGATGTCATCAACAGTGCTATGAAGTAGCACCTGCTCAGCAATAACCTGCTCAGTGACACCCAGCTTAGGTTCTGCCAGGGCCACTAAGCTCATGATCTCATTACAGCCTTGTTTCAAACATAGGCAAATGAACTGAATTCCAGAGATGAGGTGAGAACAACCCTTGACATCAAGGCTGCATTTCACCGAGTATGGTATCAAGGTGCCCTAGCAAAGCTGGAATCAATGGGAATCATGTGCAAACTCTCTGCTGGTTGGAGTCATACCTGGAACAAAGAAAGGTGATTGTGGTTGCTGAAGGTCAGTCATCCAGCTCCAGGGCATATCTGTAGGAGATCTTCAGGGTAGTATGCTAGGCCCAAACATCTTCAGCTCCATCAGAAGGTCAGAAGTGGGCATATCCACCAATGATTTCACAAAGCTCGGCACTATTCGCAACTCCTCAAATAGAGAAGGAATCATTGTTCAAATGCAACAGAATCTGGACAATAATCAGACTTGTGACAAATCTGACTAGTGGCAAGTGACATTCACACAGCACAAATGTCAGGAGACAATCTAACCACAGCATGATTAGCACAATATGCACAATTATCCATTCTCTCCACCACTGACACTCTGATACTATCAGAGTTGTTGAACTAAGAAGTACGTGAGTCGACTTTTGGGAGTTCCAGTTCCTCTGCAAGATAATGGCAGAGCTGAACTCCTCCTCCCTTTGTCCAACTAATGCTGACACGATCCTAAATCCCAGGGACTGGATCATTGGAAGGTTTGGTTAATTGAATCACAGCTGTAATGTTCAACTCTGATGTTCTTGATCTATTCCAGCAACAAAGCTCAGGAGATGATTGATTCGGGTAAGAGAAGTTGAAAGAGGACATATCAGGAAAATGTATCCAGTTTCGGACATACTTACATTTCAAAGGTACAACTTGAGAAAACAATCTCCTAAGCAAAACATAGTCTTGAATCTCAAGAGCATTAAGTTAAATGTTTCACACTCTCTTAGGTAGAAGATAGACCATAAGACTGGCAGATATAGGAACAGAATCAGGCCATTCATCCCATCAAGATTGCTTTACCATTCAATCATGGCTGATATGTTTCTCAAACCATTCAGCCTCTGATCCTGAAGTTCATGATATCATCAAGTAGCTGGACCCAGGTGGCCAAACTTATGCTGTTCTGTCAATAGCTGGATGACAACCTGTGAAAAACAGTCACAAACAGGAGTTACTTATTGCCAAAATTCTGGTGATTAATGTGGGGCAGACAGCTCATTTGATGGTATTGCAGATCCTGAAATGTGTTTGGATGATGGCTCACGGTGAAATAGCATCAGACAATAATAAGGAATCCTGGGGTGACCATGTGATATGAAACCAGGGGGCTGTATCCAGTGTGGGGATGAAGCAGGGATGACTTAGCAGGAGGTGGCAACTGAGACAACATCAGCTGTCAACCACATGATCCCTGGAGACTTGATCAAACTGTGTCCCTATTCAGGTGAACTCCCATAAAGCCCGAATCCCATGGGAAGTATTGGTATGGAGAAGAGACTCAGAAAGTCACCTTGATCAAATGCTGGATACCATCACAATATTTACCAGTTGTCCAGATTGGTGATGCACAAACTAAATGCTATCACTAATATGGACCTGAACATGCCCACCATCATAGCACAACTAAACCTACTAATCACGTATTCACTGAGGAAACAGTTACTGTCCACCAGCTCTCATTCAATGAGCAGCAAAGGACAGTAATACTATTGTTCTGGGCTGAGAAATACTCTCAACAGCACTAAATGGTCCTTGCAATTCCTAATCTCCATTCAAGCTGCCTTGACTTCCTGATTTTCAGAAAAAAAGATTCTTTCCCAGGAATGTCCTCATTAATTATATCTTTATATCTTTATTATCAGAACTACCCCTCCTCCTGTTCCATTCTGCATGAGTTTTTGAAATGTTGTAAATCCTGAAATTTTTACTTTTCAACTTTTTTTACCTTGCAAACCTCATACTGATGGGGAGTTAATCTAAATTATTTTCTCTATCAGCACAGCCTCTGTCTTTTACTGAGACATCCTGACATGTCATCAAATTTGTGGAGCTTTTACTAAAGAAAAAGTATCTGTGTACCAATGAAGCTGTAAAGAGAGAAAAACAGCAACAAATTCATGAAAATAAAAATGTGAATTTAACCTCCTACTCTGCTTTCTGTGAGCACGCCTCCGTATGAATGGATATTTATCCTGTTTGTTGCCCTCAATGTTACGACGTAGCTGGAAATGCACACAATGGAAGACCCGAATTAAACTGAGTCACAGATAGATTGAGATCTTTTTTAAGCAGCTTTTCTGAGGGCAGCAGTTGTCATCATTACTTCACCACCAGCCACAACATTTAAACAACTAACTTGTCTGCAGCAACACTACTGCAGCTCTCCAGCGCCACTGGCCCACAACATCAAGAATGACAGCACATGTGAAAAACAGAGTACCTCAAATCTGTCTCAAATTAGTGACTGCATTTAGAGACGTGCATCAGTATAATTCATGATATCCAAATGTACAAAAATGGTTCAGAGCAATGTGGTGTTTCTTTTGAAAGGGAACACTGTTGTAACATGGAATACACACCAGATCATTCACATCAAGCAAAGTCCCACCGTGTTAATAGTCAGGTCATATATTTTATTAAAATTGGTTGAGAGATAAATACTTGGAGCTCTTACAATGTTCTGACAACAATTTTCTTTGAAAAAGCAAAAGTGAAAACCTCAGAGGGTAGATGGGGTTGGACTTTGTTTAGTACATAAACTAAAGACAATGCTTTTGAAAGTGCAGCACTGCCTCAGTATTTCACAGAACTATCAGCTGGCAATGAAAAACAAAATATTGAAGAAGGTGGAAATCTGAAACAAAGAACACGCTGGAGAAACTCAGTTGGTCTGGCAGCATCTGTTGAGACAGAAACAGAGCTATGTTTCTTGTCCAGTATGATTCTTTTTCAGAACTGTTGTCAACTCTGTCAAATGTCAATGTTGTGATCAAGTTTCTGAACCGCGATTTGACCCTACAAATGCAGATTCATAGATGTGTTCTCAATTAACATAGCATTTATTCAACATAAAACACATTCATAATATTGTACTCATTCCTTTGTTCTTCAGAATCATTCCTTCACCAGTTTTTTAGAAATCAAGGTTAATGTTGTAGAAATCAAAGTCTTCAATAAGAATATTAGAGAGGATATATTGGCATTGGAAGGAGTAGAGCGTCACTACACAAGAATGATACCTGGACTACAGGGATGACATTCTGAGCAGAGATTATATAAATTAGGCCTGAGTTCTCTAGAATTTCAAAGTTAAGGGTTGATCTAATTGAAATCTTCAAGACATTACCAGGAAAGGCTGTGTGGCTAAAGATACACAGTTTCCACTGGTTGGGGATTTGAGAAATAGTCAGTATAGTCTGAAAGTTTGGGCCACAACATTCCAGAAGAATGTAAGGAAGCACAAAGGCTGAAGATGTTCGTAACTTTCTTCCACAAATAGCAGCTGATGCTGGATTAATTGTTAATTTCAAATCTTCAGGCTTTCCTTCAACATTTATTAGCCTCAGAATTTCAAGTTGAAACTGTTAACATAGAGTCATCAATTTATTAAAGATTTTCATACATAAATTTTATCTTTTAAACAATAAAGCTAAATATGATAGTCCTTTTTGTGTCTATGTTGGAATTCTCATTCGCAATTAAACCTTTTCCCTTATAAAATAAGACACTGTTTTGTTGAACGATTACAAACCATACTATGTATTATGTCAATGAGTGTTCTGACAGACTGCATTGCAGTTTCCATCTCAAAAGACAAGTTAATGTGTTGTCACTAATCCAGTACAGAGAGGTTGCAGATAAATGTTGGCATGTACATACTCGATACGTACACAGGAACAGAATATAAACACATATGATGCACACACGCTCACACGCATGATGTATATACATACACATGATACACATGCACAATATAAACACAGCCAATATACAAATGCAGACATTATACCCACGCACACAATATACATGCATGTATGCAATACATACACATGAAATAATCACACAGATGATAGATGCATACACACCACAAACAAACTGCCATGAACTTTAAGTGTCAAAAGTTTGAAAACGTATTCGCTAAAAAAAAATAAACTGAATCCAAATAATTTAGATAATGCCTTTGTTGAGAATCATCTTTACAAGCAGGTCAAACATGTACTGATAGCATGAGAATGAAGGGGAAGATCTATGATAGGATAATGAGTAGCAGTGATTCAACGACAACAGGAATAACTCACCTATTCCATTCTGAGCCAATAGAGTCAGAGAGATCTACAGCTCAGAAAAAGGACCTTCAGCCGTTGAGCCTGCACCAGTCAAAAACAATCACCTTACTGAGCTAATCCAATTTTCCAACACTTGGCCCATAGCCATGTATACCATGGCATGGCAAGTACACATCTAAATACTTCTTAAATGAATTGAAGGTATCTGCTTCTGCTACCATTAAAGGTAGTGGGTTCCAGATTTTGACCACCCTCTGGTTGAAAATGGTTTTCCTCATATCTCCTCCAAATCTCTGCCCCTTACTCAAGATTTTTGCCCCCTGGTTATTGACCCCCCCTCCGTCAAGGGGAGAAATTTCTTCCTGTCAATTCCTCTCATAATTTTATACATCTCTATCATGTCTCCTCTGCTCTGAGGAAAATGACCTCTTATTGTCCACTTTCTCTTCATAACTGAAACTCTCCAGCCAACGTAACATCCTGGTAAATCTCCTTTGTGCCCTCTTTATCACATCCCTTTCACAATGTGGTTTCCAGAACTGTACACAATACTTTTGCTGTGGCTTAACCAACCTTTTATACAGTTCCATCATAACCATCCTGGTCTTAACCTCTAAACCTCAGCTGAAAAACAATGCCACATGCCTTCTTAATAATTTCATCCATCTGTTCTGATGCCTGAAGGATCTGTTTTACATGCACACCAAGGTCTGGCTGATCCTTGGTACTTCCAAGAGTCCAGCCATTCTTCTGGTATTTCTTTACCTTATTTTCCCTCACCTTCCCATAACCATTTCACAATACAATTAACAAACAATCCATTTTGGGAGTGTCAATGATTGTAAAGGATATCTTAATAAATCAGCCCAAATCTGTTGTCATTTCAATTTTAATTTGCAAAATTACTCTCCAATCATTAAATCATTGTAATTTTTAATGATTATTTTATTGTTCTTTTCATCATGGTTGGTGATATGGTAAACAGCTCCTTTCAGAAGAGCATGGAGACATCACTTTTTGTCAATGCTTCTCAAATATGCACAGGATACATGGTGTCTTCATTGGAGTTAACCACAGGGCATTGAAAATTCTCAAAGTGGATCCTAAAACAGATTAGTTCCATTCAACTCAGCTGCAGAGAGAGTCCAGCTGACATCACTCTCAGTTACAAATCCATATTGCAACCTTTCCAACTTTACACACGGCTGTATCACTTGTTCACTGTGCTATGATCCCAGTTGATGTTATCACTGGACAAGTCAGTTCTCAGCCTTGAATCTGGCTTGATACATCATATATTTTGTTTCTGATGTGTTTGCACCTTGTTAAAACCAAAGTACACAATCTTGCAGATTTGTTTTTAATCATAAAACAAGTTCATTAAGCAAAAGAAATAAAGATAAAATAGAATAAACCAATCAATTTATACTTAACATAATTTTAAAGATTGTAAAAGACTGAATAATCTGTTTTTAATCTATTTGAACTATCTTCTCACTTTTTCAGGAGCAATTGCTTTACACATCCATCTTCATCCAATACTACTGCAGAACATCCCAAAATTGTAACTGAAACTGAAAGTGAAATATCTCTCTCCCAGACTATGGGTGCTTCCCCCTCAGTTTAACAAAAAAAATGCAGAATCTATCAGTAATCTGTTTGCCTTGTTTGGTATAAAACGCTGCCAATGTAACCAACAACCCATTAGTTCTTGGTGGCTTTCTCCATCGAACGAGGTGATGTAACACATATCACCATAGCTACAGAAATACTTACAAGCTAATCATTAAACCACCTGATAACACAGAATGCACACATGTCACTAGTTTGAGATTTAGTTCCAAACTCAGAAATCAATGAGATTAAAATAGATATAAATCACAAATCCAATACCACAACCATCAGCCCCTAGAGATATTAAATGGGCACTGCAGAATGCAACCCAATCAGCCAAGAGTGGAATCAGTGTCACAGAGCTGTACAGCTCGGAAACAGACCTATCGGTCCAACACGTCCATGCTGACCAGAATCCTAAATTAATCTATTCCCATTTGTCACATATCCCTCTAAACCCCTCCTATTTATCTGGAAGGGTACATGCTTTTTAAATGTTGTAATCATCTCAGCCCCAATGCTTCCTTTGGCAGCTAATTCCACACATACACCACCCTCTGTGTGAACAAGTTGCTCCATAGGTCTCTTTTAAATCTTTCCCCTCTCACCCCAAACCTATGCCCTCTAGTTTGGATTCCACTACCCTGGGGAAAAGACCTTGGCTCTATTTACCCTATCCATGCCCCTCATGATTTTATAAACCTCTTAAGATCATCCTCAGCCTTCGATGCTCCAGGGAAAATAGCCCCAGCCAATTCAGCTCTCCCTATAGTTAAAACCCTCCAAACCTGGCAAATCCATGTAAATCTTTTCTGAAGCATTTCATGTTTCACAACATCTTTCCTATAGCAGGGAGACCAGAATTGAATGCAGTATTCCACAAGTGACCTAACCAATGTCCTGTACATCCACCACATGACCTCCCATGTCCTATACTCAATACGCTGACCGATAAAGGCAAGCATACCAAACACTTTCTTTGCTATCTTGTCTACGTGTAATTCTACTTTCAAGAAATTATGAACCTGCACTCTCCGCAACACTCCCCAGAATCTTACCATTAAGTGCATAAGTTCTGCCCTCATTTGCCTTTCTAAAATTCAGCATCTCACATATATGTAAATTAAATTCCATCTGCCACTCCTCAGCCTATCTGATCAAGGTTCTCTTGTATTCTGAGGTACCTTCTTGAGAGTCTGAGACGGTCCAGGTAAATTTGAGGTCGGGGTGGAAGGTGTTGGTTTCTGAAGAAGGGCTCATGCCCGAAACGTTGATTCTCCTGCTCCTTGGATACTGCCTGACCTGCTGCACTTTTCCAGCAACACATTTTCAGCTCTGTCCACTATATCACCAATTTTGGTGGCAACTGCAAAATTATTAACCGTACCTACTATGTTCATATCCAAATCATTCATACAAATGACAAAAAGCAGTGGACCCAGCAGTGATCCATGTGGGACATCATTGGTCACAGGCTAAGTGATACTTTGGGACATGGAATGAGGAATTAGTGCAATAAGCCAAACCATTTTCAGCCACATCAATGACTTTCTCTTCATAGGGTCAGAAGTTGAGTTGTTTGTTGATGTTTGAATAATGTTCATCCCTATCCAAAATTTCACAGAAATGGAAGCAATCCATGCCCTTATTCAGCATGGGGGTGGAGTTTGTGAGGGGGGGGTGTGGGCACGGGGGTGTGCAGTGTGCATGTGGTAGGGTCGTACACATGGGGGTGTGCACATGTTGAGAAGGGGTGAGTGAGGATGCAACATGCAACTTCAGTTTAGTAAGTGGCAAGTTACATATACACTTCACAATTCTCAGGAAATGACAATCTCCTCTTGACATACATTGATGTCACCACTGTTGAATTCCCCAAATATCTACATCACAGGGAGGGGAGCAGTTACCATTGGCAGGAAATTGAAATGTAAATCCTATATAAATGCCATGGCTGCAAGAGCAGGCTGGAATTTTGTATCAATTATCTTATCTCCTGACACCACCTGCAAGGCACAAGTTGAGTGAATAATGGCATATTGTCTATTCTGGGTGAGTGGAAAAATACTTGACAAGCTTGACACCATCTAGAACAATGCAGCCCACTTGACTGGCAGTCCATCCACCACCTTAAACATTCATTCCCTTCACTGATGCTCAATGGTATCAGTGTGGATTATTTACAAGGTGCATTGTAGCAACTTACCAAGGCTCCTTTAACCACACCTTCTAAACCAGAAAGTCCATCACTGACCACTACTTGCAGGTTTCTCTCCAAGCCACAGCACAATCCTGACTTGGAACTGTATTGCTGCTCCTTCACCATCATTGGACCAAAGGTCCCGCAACCTCCTTCCCAACCACAGTACAGGTGTACCTCCACCACAACAATTGCAGCAGTTCAAGAGAGTGGTTCACCACTGTCTTCATAAGGACAACAACAAAAACAGAAATTGCTGGAAAAGTTCAGCAGGTCTGGCAGCATCCATGGAGAGAAGCCAAAGTCAACGCCCAGGTCCAGTGACTCCTCCTCAAAACAGCCACTGGACCCGAAATGTCAACCCTGATCCTTCTCCATAGATGCTGCCAGAACCCCTGAGACCCTCCAGCAATCCCGGTTTGTATTTCTGATTTCCTGCATCTGCAGTTCTTTCGCTTCTTAAGGACAACCAGGGATGAGCAAAAACTATGGGTGCATATATCCTACGTACTAACAATACTTTTTAAAAAGCAAAATACTATTAAAAACCCAATAGGCCAATGTTTCAGTTGATTTCTGCAGATCAGGAATTCAGACCAACATCCACACCGATTACTGCTGAATGCCATTTCATACAGTCACATTGAAAGTTAGCACTTACAAAATAAAATCAGAGATACTGAGATTGGAATAATTGACATGCACACTTTACAACATAAATGAATCCAACTACTTAAAAGTATCATCACAAGATATATCCCGAGTAAAACTAACATGAAAGGTTTAAAGTTTGGTTTAATTTTGTTTTACAAGAGTGAAGATCTCATTGGGCACAAGTATGTCTGTGCCACATCATTCATTCTGCGATCACAAATCAGGGCCAGAATTCAGGATCTGAAATCCAACAGCTTCTTTATTTCTTGTTGCCTTCTCCAGAATCCTGCTGTTTGATTTCTAACAGAGGCAAAGAATTACTTTAAATTAATCCTTCAAGAGTAAATGTTAACCAGGAAGTGATGGACAAAGAAAATGTTACGAATGTACACGGAAACAGAGTTTGACTCGTGTACCACTGACTCATGGTGAATAAGATCATTTCAACAGTTGAAACTGATTTCAACAATTCAAGCTGATTTTTCTTTTCCAGGAAGACAGCTTTGCAATGGGTTGCGAGGAAATTTGGAAATTGCCCATTGGATTGGCTTCCAAATAAAAATTTTAAATTACATGATGCGTTTTCTTTTAAATCAAAAGCAAGGACATACAGCCAAGAAAATTACTGCAAATTAAATTCTGTGTCTGTCTGAAGACACACAGAGAGACAGAGAGAAATTCAGGAATATCACACCAGATGAGGTGTCTAGAAACTACAAATGTGCAAATTTGGAAGCGTGAAATGCTTTATAAACCAAACCATAAGTTGCTGTATTTCAGTCTGTAAGCATGCTGGCAAAAAGATGACAGCGATCTGAGTAAGACACACTTTCCCCATTTCAGTAATACACAGGAACAGGGGTGAGAAGTAATCTTCAACCCTGCTCCGTTTGTGTTAATGATCTGGCATTCTAATGTGTGGACCAATGATCTTTGAAGGTGACAATTTTGAGATGAGAGATTAAACACTCCGAAACTACACAGGGTAAAGACACTGAAAAGAAATCTCTCTCTCTCTCTCTCTCTCTCTGAGGTCTGACAGCTAGCCACTGCCAAAAAGAAGCAGGACAAAGGAATTTCAATCAACCTTCATAGGCAAGAACCTAAAATTCAACTGTTCATTGTCAAAACATAAATTTGTTTGATCAAGGTGAGAAGTATTGGCATGGGAAGGGATTCTTTGTGAAGTTAGCTTGTTGTGATTAATTGAGGGAGTGGCCAATAGTGAAGTGGAGCCAGTTCTTCCTATTCACCCAGGAGCTCATCGATTGTAATAACTTGGGGAACATTGACTGGGGTTTTGTCATAACAGGATCAGCCAGCAAGCAGTGAAACTCAGCCAATAGCCTTCAGTAATTAGAAGGAACAAATTGGCCATTGTAAATTGCCTGTAGTGTTAGGTGAAGGGGTAAATGTAGGGGAATGGATCTGGGTGGGTTGTGCTTCGGTGGGTCAGTGTGGACTTGTTGGGCCGAAGGGCCTGTTTCCACACTGTAAGTAATCTAATCTAATCAAACCTGGCAGAAATCATAAACTGTAGTTCTTGGTAGAATGTATTGTTGGAATATACTTCCACAATTCTCATTTCACCCAAATATACACAGCCTTGAAACTCTCCTTCCTCAAACGCAAACTGTCACTCCCAAATTGTCTTTTATGTTGAACTAACTGAGATTCAAACATCAGTAAATCAGAAAAATCAAACCTGCCACAGGGGAAGTGGTTTACATTGTGACACGTTTATTTCTGAATCCCAACTCTACTGAAACTCTCTCATGACATCAAATCAATAATCAAGAATCAGAGCACACACTAAATAAACTGAAATTATCATAAGATACTTTCAGTTCATTGTAATTTTTACAGGTCCTACTTGAACTATTCAAACATTACTTTCTGACATTTTTCAACATAATAATTTCGAAGAGGAGTATTTGTGAGAGTCAATGAAAACTGTTCAAAGAATGACCTCCTTGTTTGAGCATGTCCACTCATTGATAAACAGGGAAGGAGCTATTTGCATTTCCTGATTTCTTTCTTGGGGATGAAGGGAATAAAGAGTGTTTTAACAGTTAAATCAGATAAAATAGTCAAGACTTTACATTTCACCAAATTTTGATCTTTTGATCTGTTTTACTCTACCACTTATGATTCTTTTGAATTGTGCTCAATGAACAATTTTGAATCACATACGACAATCAGTTTGGGTCACAAATACCTGTTCAAAGACATCAGTTTCCTCAGGGACAGTTGGCAGTTCATTCACAATTTACTTGAAAACTTCTAAAAATTCTTACCCTATTTATCCTCTTCAAGCAGAAAATAAGTCCAACAGCAAAGGCTAGTTTAATAACCAGGAAAGCGAAAACGATGATGATCCAAATGACGAGAACAGGTCTCGCTCTCACTGTGAATGACAAAGTGGTTGATGACAATTTTACTATCAATTCCAGTTAAAATTGAGCTATAAATGATGTGAAAATATCCACTTTAAATTTGGGGAACCAGAGCATTTGTGTAAAATGTCTTTTTTTAAATCACATTTTGTGTGTCTGGAGTTAACAATTTCCAGCAAATTCTATTGGTCTGATTGTCTTCAATTAAATTAAGCAACTCAGTGTGAATAAAAAAGGGAGAGAAGAAAATAATTGAATCGTTCATTCTTTATACTGAATGGATTTGATGTAAAAGTGTTGTGTTGGCTGTACTGGATGAAACCAGACTCACACCTGAGATTGCACAGGTGGTGAGTGCCCAATCTCAGCTGTGCTGTGCTGTGCTGTACCATCAAGGTGTGAAACAGCCACAGCTCTGAAAGTGGACATGATTTCCAAATTAGAACTAGTCTGACATTCAGAAACTTTCACAATGACAATAGTGCTTGCCTCTGGCATAATTCACTTAAAATTCTAGTGCAATACCTTAATACAATATTGCAACACTAGATCAGGTAAGAAATGAAGTAATTTGAACACTTTACTTTGCAGGCAGACCTTTGGTCCATTTCTACTCAGTTGAGTCAGGTCCCATTGCCTGAATATGGTCAAGATTTTAATCTATGAAACAGAACATTAAATGCAATCTACCAGGAAATCTGGAGACCATTTACCATGACTTTACTCTCCATGTCAATGTCTTCTTCTACTCTGATGCCTGGTTTATAATTGGTTATTGTGTACAATAATTGATAATCCCACTGTTCAGGAAGTGAATGGTTGATTTTGAACTGTACCCGACAGAATCAATGTGATAATGTCAAGTTCTTACCGTTCACCAATTCATAAGTTAGAGTGAGAATTTCTTTCCCTTTAAAAGATGAGACGCAGTTCAAAACAAACTGATCTGTGATCCCCTATAGCAACAGAGGTAATAAGTGGCTGACTCCCACTGTCAGAAGAAAACTATCCCTTGTGGATGACATACCAAACTGCAGACATGTCGATGTTTACCCTTCCTGATATATACAATAAAACATGGTCAAAAACCAACTGCAGCCCCTGGTCTGTGTGTGTTAGTGAGCTGATTTGCTAGTGTGGAATTATGTGCTATGAAGCTCACAGTTTGAGGACAACCAGTAGACGCCCCTGTCCTGCAGGTGAAGAAAGACTCACTCTTGTTCTGAGCTGTGGAAGCCAGGCAAACCAATGATGTTATAATCAAAAAAGAAATCGGACAAAAGTCTCTCAGTTAACTGCACATCCAAGAAACCTGAAATCAACAGCTTTACTGTCAACATCACTCTTGCCAATAGCAACTAATTTAACAGGTACAATGTTCATGGAATCTGGAGGCTAATTCAAATATTCTTTGAACTGTTTTCTCTTTACTCAATTCACATTTAGAATCTATGTATGGCTGTCTTGTTCAATTTTTTTTCCTCATGTTTAGTAGCTAATAAATACACCGTTCCTTTAACTCAAGAATGATTGGTTGAGGGAGGAAAGCAGTAAATACATTGCAGTGAGAACAGTTTGATTGGTGGGCAGTAGAGAATGAGGATAATAGATGTAGGTAAGAGGGATGGAACAAATTGAGATATGCAACAGAGGAAAATACACCAGAGGAGAAAGGAGACCGGTCAAGCTGTGAAATGGTCGTAAAGGCTACAAAGTAATTGATTATATAGCCTCATTTGGTGCCATAAATTACTTAAAATCAGAGAATCATACAGTGCAGAAGCGGTGCTTCAAAGTATCAGGTCTGCACAACAAAAAACAATTCTAAATCTAGGTTAGTCCCACTTCCAGCACTTGGTCCATAGCCTTGAATGTTGCAACATTTCAAGTATTCTTGAAATGATGTGATAACATAAAAACTATGATGGACTTGGAAAGGACACCATAGCCAAATGGAAAGGGAAGATGTTGTCAACTCTCAGCCAGGCTTCTGTGAAAGCCATGATTGTGATCCAACAAGAAATTCAGCAATGACAAGGTTTAATTTCAGAAGTGCAAGGACATGTTTGAGGGAGATGTATTTCATGGTGGTAATAGCTGGCACACTGAAAGGTTGCATATGATCAACAGTAGATGAGTGAATGGGATAGGATGCAGATTGGTGTGATAAACCCCAAGTAATGTATTAAACAGAAAGTTCAAAGGAAGATGGATGGATTTTTGTGTTTATCTTCCCAGTGAGGCAATGTAAATACCTCAATGGGACCTACAGATGACGCTAAGTACCACACAGATGCAACCCTAATCCCCTAACCTACCAGATCATAAAGTCCGGGTAATGTTAGAAATGTAAGAGAGTCAATGAGTACTGAAGGGTTGCGGTGGGGATATGGGAGAACACAGCACATACAATATGAGAAATGAAATAAAGCAAGGCAATGAGAGAGAGTTGCCTTAAAGAGATCAAGGTTAAAGAAAAGTTTTCAAAAAATTAGGAACAATGATACTAGGAAGTAACTAATTTTTTTTAACTCACTTGTGAAATGGTTTTCTGCAGAAAAATTGTTATCTATTCTGAGAGATCTCCATTCTGTTTGTGTGACCAGAACAGAAAAATCTCAGGCTGGACTTTCTCACCCTCCATATGTTTAGGGGATTTTTAAAGAAAAAACATGGCCAAAGGATAAACTGTCCTGATCATTCCAGGGTTGGGCTTGTTCACTGGAATTTCTCCATCTCAAGCACTTGCCTACGGTTCCGACTTCTCTTCCACACATTCCATTGTATTGCTCAATAATTATTAAAAATAGTCCCGGACTATTTTGTCCGAAATCAGGGCACCCTCTGTCTACTTTACAACACCCTCTCCCCATCCTTACACATGGTTTTGTGATACCATGAGTTGAAGAGAAGGACATTTGTTAATCTCCCAAAGTTTGCAAAGGAAAGCTTGTTCAAACTTTTGCTTCATTTGCAATTTTACTTACTCTTGCAGAATATCAGCTTCCACTGCAAACTTGATGGAACATAAGATACAAACATTTAACACTCTGACAAATGTTCATCCACTTTCCAAATTCACATTAATGTGATCAATGACTGATTATACAATTTGTCTTCCAGACAGTAAGTTGTTATCTCAGGGAAAGTTTATGAAAAGCTGCACTATTGCAGAGGATCATGCACAAGATATAAAGGATGGGTTACTGTTGCCTTTAAGAGCAATAAGTGGTAACAATATTTCCTTTGAATTCTATGTATAAGAGCAAGCCTTGAATCACTTACCACGGAGTTCCATATAGTATGGGACTGAAACCTGAGGCATGTTTTGATTAAACAAGACACATGTCCACTTCCCTCTGCTTTTGTCAGCTCTCTGAATAACCAGTCTCAATGATTTCTCTTCCTTATTTTTCTCAGTCAATGCCTTTTCTTCAACAATTTTACCATCGTTATTGATCCAAATAAGTCTGATTGATTCACTGACATCAGAGACAGAGCAGGTCAGGGTAATGGAGTCTCCCCCAGTCTCTGCATCTGAGGGTTCAGCTGTGACTGTGTAAATAAGAAAATTGTTAAGTTTTTACATAATTGCTTGATCATTGAAAACAGCATCAACATTCTGACCCCTACCTTTAACTGTGATTAATGTAATGGTCACCATTGTAAATGATCCCAGTGAACATGTATATACTCCTGCATCTTCAAACAGGACAGGCACAATCCTCACATTGAAGTCCAGACCATTAAAACTTGCCATTGTGGGGACCAGTCGATTCCCAAAGTGAGTCCTCTCTACATTGAAGGGCTGATGTCTCGAAGCAGATACTATGCCTTTCTCCTGATTTTGAGAATCTGACCTCCAGCTCCATGCAGCAGTTTTGAAATGAAAATAACCATAGTTATAAAAGTAATCACAAACCAGGTTGAGTTCACTGTGGTCTGTGCCTGAGCGATAAAGAATGTAACTCTCTCCATATAAGTCTACAAAAGAGAAATACAATGTTATGCTTGTGTAAGCACAGCAAAAGGCAAAATGATGATTATTATTTCATTAAAATATTTGTGTGTTGATCATTAAAATGTTCTATCATCATATGCCTGTCAAAACAATTAACTACTTAAACATTGCAATCTTGGATGAGATCGATATGTTGAAAAGACAAACTTCATTGAAAGTCATTACTCTTTTCTCTGTTTAAGATGTTGTTTTCCTTTGAATGATATCAAGATTTAAGAGACATCTTGACAGATATATGAACAGACAAGGAATTGAAGGGTCCAGGCTGTGTAAAGGCAAGATGTTTTTAGCTTAGAAAGGTATCCTGTGTTGGTGCAGTTCTGGTGGCGCGAAGGACCTGTTCCCATGCTGTATCATTCTTTGTTCTTTGTTTTAAGACTTCAAATTCCCAATAACCTAATACTGAGCAACAACATGGATTCCTGCTGTGAGTGGTAGCTGCAGTTTAACTGCAATTTTGGGATTGCTGAAAATTGAAATTGAATATTCCATTCTCAGAAATGGCAAGAGGAATACTGGGCAGGTGGAATTGAGCAGAAGGCAAAAAAATCAGATTCTCCTCATTGGTTTAGACTTCAGTGATGAAGTTTTTAACTCCTGGAGTCCTGAGTCAGCCACCTCACTTCAGGTATTGAAAAGTTTATCTGCATTTCATTCAAACCACAATGGCCCATTGTGGTAGGAGGATGGGTGGAGGGGTTGGAGGAGGAATTTGGTGAATAAAGGCAGAAGTACAATAATGATGAAACTGTGAGACATGTATACTGCTGTTTGCTGCAGGTTTGTGTTCTTGGAGTTCTGGGTTTAAGGTGTAGATTTGTCTCAATATTTGCAATTGATAATTGGCTTTTGAGGGAAATGCAACAATACCCATAATTCCAAGTGAAACACAGCTAAGAGAAGTATCCTTCGGTCCACAGGCAGTGAAGCAGTCTGGGATGTGTCGCAATGCTGGTCTGGTACAAGGTCACTTTGCCCTTGAGTTTTTTTTCAGAGTAGGGATAATTGGGCAGGCTCCATCGTGTCTGAAGCTTGATTGGTTCATTGGGACCTTGCTGTTTACCCTAACAGGCCAAAAGCTTGAAAACTCTTTTGAAAAACTTGTATAGTTATGGGGGCATGGCCACCTTATCATTTATTTGTAGATTTGTATAATGAATTCAGTGCTTAAGTGGTATAATGCAGAGGTACAGAAAAATGTGCTCAAGAGTAATTAATGTTATCTGATTTTAAGGTTAATTGAAAGAGCCAGAGGCATTGTGACATATAGCAGATAAGGTTTAATTTCAAGGGGTAAGTCATACAAGGAGAGCTCAAGGCTGCAATGTGCTCCTCTTTCTCCATGTGGGAACTCGGACACAATTCCAGTGCTTGGGGCCACAATGTGTGCAGGAAGTGTCTCTAGCTACAGCTCCTAAAGCAGGCATTTTGGAGTTGGAGTGAGGGGCGGAGACTATATGGAGCATCAGAGAGGCTGTGAGTATCACAGATAACCTGGATAGAAAGATGGTCACACCATCGGCTAAGATGCTGCAGGGAGGTAATGAACGACCACCAGCAGAGAAACCAAACTAAATAGGTAGTGCAGGAGTCTTCTGTGACCATTCTCTGCAAAACCAATGTACCATTTTGGATAGGATTGGGAATGGTGGTGGTGGGGGAGGTGGAGGCTGGGGGTGAGGAAAGGCCTCAGAGGAAATAAAAACAGCAAAATTGGTTGCATCTCAACAATAAAACAGAATTGTGGATGCTGGAGTTCTGAAACAAAAACAGTAATCTCTGGAAAAGTTCAGCAAGTCTGGCAGCATCAGAGGGAAGAATGTACAGTTGAAATTTTGAGTCCAGTGACTCTTCATCAGTGACTCTGTGTTAGTCAGAGTAGAAATAACAGAATGTAACGGATGAACACATGACTGCAGTAATGGAGAAAGGTTTCAGATTCCTGGGACATTGGGACCAGTTCCAAACTGGGCAGTTTGCAAAACCTCAACTGATGTCCCAAGGGACATTTGATAGCATGACTCGAAGGATTTAATATTAAATGGTTGTGACAAGAATCAAAGCAGGCAATGGTGAAAAATAATGTGGACAAGACTGCCAAGTGTAAACTTTAAGAGGTTTAATCGGAAGCACTAGCTTTCAAAGCGCCACTCCTTCATCAGGTGGTTGTAGAGGATACAATTGTAAGACAAGGAGCAGCGAAAAGTGGCCGAGCAGAGGCTGACAGTCAAGTTCTGTACCCATAGGGAGGGCCTCAGCCAGGATCTTGGGTTCATGTCACACGACAGGTGACCACCATTGCACTATACATACACACAGACACTCCTGCACCCCTCTACACACACACACAGATACATGTATACACTGACGCACACAGACACACACACACTCCGACAAACACACACACTCCCACACTCACATATGCATCCTCTCAGACTTAGACCACTTTACATACACAATCTCTCTCACACTACAACCTCCACCCCAGACACACACAGGAGAAAGTGAGGACTGCAGATGCTGGCGATCAGAGCTGAAAATGTGTTGCTGGAAAAGCGCAGCAGGTCAGGCAGCATCCAAGGAGCAGGAGAATCGACGTTTCAGGCATGAGCCCTTCTTCAGGAATGAGGAAGTGTGCCAAGCAGGCTAAGATAAAAGGTAGGAAGGAGGGACTTGGGGGAGGGGCATTGGAAATGCGATAGGTGGAAGGAGGTTAAGGTGAGGGCGATAGGCTGGAGTGGGGGTTGGGGTGGAGAGGTCAGGATAAAGATTGCAGGTTAGGAAGGTGGTGTTGAGTTCGAGGGTTGGGACTGAGACAAGGTGGGGGGAGGGGAAATGAGGAAACTGGAGAAATCTGAGTTCATCCCTTGTGGTTGGAGGGTTCCTAGGCGGAAGATGAGGCACTCTTCCTCCAGCCGTCATGTTGCTATGGTCTGGCGATGGAGGAGTCCAAGGACCTGCATGTTCTTGGTGGAGTGGGAGGGGGACTTGCGGAACGTTTCAGAGAACACCTCTGGAACACCCGCACCAACCAACCCAACGACCCCTTGGCTCAACACTTCAACTCCCCCTCCCTCTCAGGCTGTAGTGGTAATTTTAGAGAAGGCATTAAACAGGAAATTAGAGATGCAAGCAGTAAATGTCCAGCTGCAATTATAGGTGACATTAGTCTGCACATAATTTGAACAACAGAAACACTATTGAGAAGGAATTCATAGACTATGATCAAGATGTTTTTCCGGAAGATTACTTGGAGGAATCAACAAGAGAACTGGGTATTGGAGAATCAGAAGAAAATAAGAAGCAATCTAGCTGTGTGAGGCTAGATTTTATGTCATAAAATGACATAATACTTCATAATGGGCGACACGGTGGCTCAGTGGTTAGCACTGCTGCCTCACAGCACCAGGGTCCCAGGTTCAATTCCAGCCTCGGGCAACTGTCTGTGTGGCGTTTGCATATTCTCCCCGTGTCTACGTGGGTTTCCTCTGGGTGCTCCGGTTTCCCCCCACAGTCTTAAGGTGTGCAGGTCAGGTGTATTGGCCATGCTAAATTGCCAGGTCAGGTGTATTAGTCAGAGGGAAATGTGTCTGGGTGGGTTACTCTTCGGAGGGTCGGTGTGCACTTGTTGGGCTGAAGGGCCTGTTTCCACACTGTAGGGAATCTAATCTAATCTGAGTAACGTAATTGATTCAGAGACTCAGGTCTTGAATCTAAATAAAGGAAATTACGATGGTTGGATACATGAGCTGCCTATGATAAATAGGGGAACATTATTGAAGAGGATGACAGTGGATAGGCAGTAGCAAACATTTAAAGAGTGCATGGAGGAAGTGTTCATTTCTGTATGGCACAAAAATAAAATGGGGAAAGGTAGCCTGACCATAGCTAATAATGGAAATTATGGATAGTATTAGATCCAAAGAAGAGACATACAGGAGCAGGGTTCCTTGCTGCAAAAATAAATGGTATGGGTAAGACTGCACTTGATGTACTGCATGCAGTTTTGGGCTCCATTTCAGAGGAATCCTAACCCTAACCCTAACCCTTACACAAGGAACTCAAAGAAGTTTTACCAGACAGATTCCTGGGATGGAAGGATTGACATATGAAGAGAGACTGGATCAATTAAAATTGTGCTCACTGAAATTCAGAAAAATGAGGGGCAAGTCTCATAGACACCCATAAAGTTCCAACAGATCAAGACAGTAAATGTAGGAAGGATGTTCCTGACAACTGGGGAATCCAAAAGCAGGTGTCACAGTCTTATGATATGGAGGAAGCCATTTATCACTAGGATGAACAGATGTTTCTTCAGCCAGAGAGTGGTGAGCTCGTTGAATTCACACCACAACATATGAATGAGGCCAAAACATGGAATGCTTTCAAGAAGGAATTAAAAACAGTCCTTCAGGCTCTAAGGATCAAAGCATAATGGGAGAAAGGGGGAACAAGGTAGTGTGTTGGATGATTAGCTATGATGACACCGAATGGGGAGTAAGCTGGAAGGACTGACTGACCTACTCCTGCTCTTGAATTCTATGTTTCCCTCTCCATTCATGGCCACTCCCTGACCTTCCCTCTTCCCTTTGTCTTACTCCTAACTCAATGTTTATTTGAAGCCCAGAGTGTGCAGTAACTGGAATCATTGTGATTAGCAGCAGAACTCAACGAAAAGGGTTAATGAGAGGAGAGAGGTCAAATTTAGTTCACTGTTGAAATGTGCAGTAGGAAGCCTCATTCTGACCGACAACATGAAAGATAATTAACATCCACGAGGTTCATGTTAAATGAAGCGGTTTTATGTCAGTAATTCTTTAATGTTCAGATGAGGAAGCTGCACTTACCCTGGTATACATAAAAATCTACTTCCACTGTGTGAATTATGGATCTATTTTCCTGTACTTCACACATATACAACTTCTCATCCTCCACAGTAACATGTTTGACCATCAGATAGACTGTATCATTTACTTGGATCTGATCGGTTTTCCCATCATTCTGCCAAGATGAATCTCTCTGTTTCCATTGGAGACAGACTATATCCGAGAGTTTGGAGATTGTACAGCTGAGGGTAACATCACTGCCTTCTCTGGGGTCAGGATACTGGGCACTTGATACAACTGTGGAAAACACATCAGGAACGATTCTTGTAATCAGTGCTGTGTGCAATCCAATGCTGAGGGTCTAACTGACTTGTCACTGTGCCCTTCATGAGCACTTGTGTTTTTTTTGCATTAATGATAAGAACAAATTACACATAGAGCATCTTACCAGGAGAATAACATAAACATCCTGAGTCCTGCTCTGACAATGCGAGAGAAAGCAGAGGCAATGAACTTGACCAATGAAATTGTTGGGCTGTTGGTCAGGGTATGTTTCCATCATTTGGATAGTTGCTGGGGATGTTGAGTTCACCATTGACAGTGAAGGATGAGCTTGTGATTGAAAGGTGGCACCACATCATCAGACATTGAGAAAGCTCCTGTTTTATTCTGTGCTGAATACACAAATCCACACAGGCACTGGACACCCGTGCAAAAATCCACATCAGGGTCATCACAGTCCCAGAAGCAAATTCAATCAGTGGCTTCCCAAAATGTTCCTGAGCATGCCTCCAAGTATTGACCTCCATGATGAATGGCCATTTCGGAGAGTCTTATTCTAAAACTGCTCTCAATCACATTCAGTCCCACTTGCCAAATGGCCAATAACAACCAGATCTTCAACAGGGCCATTGTAAGTAGTACGGTCCTTTAGCTCCCAAATGCTGAACACTCTGCTCCCTCATCCCTATGAGCCACGTGAAATTCTGGGACTGGGCTCCAATCACTGGGCTAGTGTATGAAGTCTGACCTGCATGGGGCAGTGTTTGATCATTAATCTGGGAGAGAATTCACCTCATTGTTACGATAATGTCGAGCAATATAACTATAATTAAGATGGGGATATGCTGAACATGACATTCCAATCTGGAGATCAAGTTTGGAGGCATGCATGGAAGTTTTTTGGCTTAGTGTAGGTCAGCTTTTCTCACACAAATACGTAGATATCAGCTCATTTTACATGTGAGAACTTTACAAATTTTATGGAGTGTGGTTTTGAAGTTGGTGTCTGTCCCTTACTTGTGCAGGGTAATGTGCCACTGCTAAACCGGGCTTGGATAGACTATCATTCCCTGCAAAACATGGGGATTACTCATGATCTTGGAGTGGACCACTGTATTGAAGTACTGCCCTGGTCAGCCTGCCTCCCTAGACAGTCAGAGACAAAACAACTGCAGATTCTGGAATCCAAAGTTCACAAGCAAAAACGGATAATACCCAAAATGTTGACTTCTCCACCTCCTGATGCTGCCTGGCTTGCTGTGTTTTTCCAGCCTGCTGCTTGTCCTCCAGACAGTCGGACTTCCAACCATGATCAGTCAGTGTAAGGATATCAGAGTAAGGGGGAGTGGATGACAATTGTGAAGGCAGTGCCACTGAATTTGTAAGGGGGTTGGAATTCATGTTGTATGCGATAGTGAGAGTGGCAGAGCATAAGCCTTGGTGGGAGGTGCTGCAGGAGCAAAGAGAAGATGCTGGCACTTACCTTGGCTGAGCAGAAAGGGTCAATGACCTTCTTATGACACTGCTGACCATTCTTGAATGTGGATACAACACTGTTCTTTTTGCAACATAGACCAAGTTACCAGGTTCTGGTGCCATGACCTCCTTTGCAAATGTAAATATATTTCTTACTTTAAAAACGGAAGG
>NC_057723.1:12454538-12474008 GCF_004010195.1 Chiloscyllium plagiosum | reverse complement strand
TTATTCCCAGTTACGCCGAATAAAAACGTTGACGGAATTAATTATGTACATTACAATGTACTTAGGCTCGCTAATAGAAATAGAGATGCGGTGGCAGGACTTTCTGAACAATTGGCAGCAACCTCATTGATGACAGTTCAAAATAGAATGGCCTTAGATATGTTGTTAGCAGAAAAAGGGGGAGTGTGCTCTATGTTTGGAGATCAATGTTGTACGTTCATCCCCAACAATACGGCATCTGATGGTTCGGTCACTAGAGCCTTGGAAGGACTAAGAATCTTGTCTGAAGAAATGCATGAACACTCGGGTATTTACAATCCTCTAGGAGGACTGTTCGATTCATGGTTTGGGAAATGGAAGGGATTAATTGCCTCTGTGTTTATGTCCCTCGGGGGTATGATTATTCTGTTAGTGTTGTGCGGATGTTGTTGTATTCCCTGTATTAGATCTTTGTTAAACAGGGTAATTATTACAGCAATTGAAGGGAAGGCTCCCCCATCTTACCAGATGTCACAGATGGAGACGGAAACCATGGCTTTAGCAAGGAGATGGACTATGCATCAGAGAGCGAATATGATGTATAGAACTGGTTGGTTGGTCTCATTTTCATGAGACCAAAAGGGGGACTTGTAAATATATTTCTTACTTTAAAAACGGAAGGTTGGCTGTGACTCTGGATGGATTCAGTATTTAAAACTGTGGTGACTCTGTAACCCAAGCAGGGGCGTGGCCACGTGACGTCCCCATCTTGAACTCGGAAGAGTGCGGGGCGTGGCTACGTGACGTCCCCGTCTCGCACCCAGAAGAGTGCGGACTGGTCACGTGACGTCCCGTTTCGCGCCCCGGAAAAGTGCGGACTGGTCACGTGACGTCCCGTTTCGCGCCCCGGAAAGGTGTGGACGGGTCACGTGATGTCCCGTTTCGCGCCCCGGAAGAGGGCGGGCGATCACGTGATGTCCCGTTTCGCGCCCCGGAAGAGGGCGGGCGATCACGTGACATCCCGTTTCGCGCCTCGGAAGTGGGTCGAGGAGGCCACGTGATGCCCCATTTCGCGGGCAAAAGAAGGTCACGTGGGGTCGGACAGCTAGGAATGTAAGAAGGTGGGGAAAGGAGTCAGATTAACACCCAATCAGAAGATAATTCTACCTCAGTGTTTATATGACGTTTTTTATTGTATATATGACGTTTTTTATTGTATAAAATACTGGGGCAGGGACAAAACGAGGTCTTTCTTTTTGAACTGGCATACTTTTGTAGTTTGTCAGGGACAAAGGGGTTTAGACCCAGAGCTCTGAATGCTTTGTTCACTTACTGTGTAAAATAAATTAAGAGTGTGAGACCGAATATCTTCTCCTATTGCTTCATTTAAAAGAACACGCAGGACTTGGCTCACACATAGAAGAAAGTAAGTTTGTAGATTGAGCCAAAGTCCAACACAAATTACCCAGGAACAGGACAAACCTCCCCTGCATGTTCCTCTCTCCCAGATCTCTGGGCCCCTGTTAGAGAACCAAGGTACAATTTTCCCCATCTCAGGCAGCTTTGGAATGCCTAAGCTTATTCGGGTGCACGACGGCTTTTCAAAAATGGGACGTGACCATAGATGTGGGGGTTTGGCAGATATCTGGTGAGAGGTGAGTTCTTTCAGGAAGGGAAGGAAAGGTGGTAGGTTGGGGTTGGAATCAGGGAATAGGAGTGCCACGGGGAGGCAAGTAGACATTTTGGTAAGACAGAGCAAAAGATCTCATTCGGCCTCAGAGCGAGAAACCCTCCACACAAACTGATTAAACCAACACTGAGCCAATAGAAAAATAAGTTTCAGTCCTAGGCACTTTCGGGTAGTGAAAAGAAACTGCCCAGCAACCTCCTTTGGATTGTTTTCATTTGGCAGTTTGTCAATGAACTGAGCGAAGAGACATCAATTGTTTCTCAGAACTTCTAAAAGCCTGTAAATCAGTGAGACTACTATTTCTCTCTCCCATGGAGAGTGCAACAGATATCATCCAAATATTAAGAAAGAAAGAGAGAGCTGCTAACTCAAGCCAAGATCTAAATTCAACTAAATGGCCGCCAAATTAAACATCACAATAGCATAATACCATCACCAAAAATAAAGCCAGAATGTGAGAAGATCACCTAATTCCCCCTTTATGGTTTAAGCTCTGATCCACGGACTTTGTGTCTTTTAACTATTATTTTCCTTCCATGATATTCATTTAAAACATAGAGCATAGGAATTGCAGCGCAGTACAAGCCCTTTGGCCTTGGACGTTGCACCAACTTGTGAAACCAATCTGAAGCCCATCTAACCTACATTATTCCATCTATTTGTTTATCCAATGACTATTTAAATGCACTTAAAGTTGGCTAGTCTACTACTGTTGCAGTCAGGGTGCTCCATGCCCTTACTACTCTCTGAGTAAAGAACCTACCTCTGACATGTGTCCTATATCTATCATCCCTTATTTTAAAGCTATATCCCCTCATGCTAGCAATCACCATCCGAGGAAAAGGCTCTCACTGTCCACCCTACCTAATCCTCTGATCATCTTGTATGTCTCTATTAAGTCACCTCTTAACCCTCTTTTCTCTAATGACAACAACCTCAAGTCCCTCAGCCTTTTCTCCTAAGACCTTTCCTCCATACCAGGCAACATCCTAGTAAATCTCCTCTGCACCTTTTCCAACGCTCCCACATCCTTCCTATAATGCGGCAACCAGAACTGTATGCCATACTTCAAGTGCGACCGCACCAAAGTTTTGTACGGTTTCAACATGATCTCATGGCTCTGAAACTCAATCTCTTTACCAATAAAAGCTAACACACCAAATGTCTTCTTAACAACCCTTTCAACCTGGGTGGCTACATTCAGGGATCTATACACATGGACACCGAAATCTCTCTGCCCATCCACACTACCAAGAATCTTACCATTAACCCAGTACTCTGTATTCCTATTACTCCTTCCAAAGTGAATCACCTGACATTTTTCCACATTAAACTCCATTTTCCACCTCTCAGCCCAGCTCTGCAGCTTCCCTATGTCCCTCTGTAACCTGCAACATCCTTCTGCACTGTTCACAACTCCACCGACTTTAGTGTCACCCGCAAGTTACTAACCTATCCTACACCTTCACCCAAGTCATTTATAAAAATGACAAGCAGCAGTGGCCCCAAAACAGATCCTTGCAGTACACCTTTAGTAAAACATTGCCTTGTCTTTTTTTGTGAATCCAATTTGTTTGGAATTAAATTGGACATAGTTTAAGTTTGTGTCTTAGGAATGAGTCATCTCTTCTTGCCAGTGTAATTTTAGTAACATAAAAAAAAAATTTGTTTCTTTGTTCATTAATGAAATCTGGTTTGAATTTATGTTATTTTAGATGGGGAAGAGATGGTTTTATGGGATTATTGCGAGACTATTAATCCAGCAACCCAGGTAATGTTTTGGGGATCCAGGTTTGAATCCTATCATGACAGATGATGAAATTTGAATTAATACAAGTCTGGAATTAAGGCTGTAATGATGATCATGTAACAGTTATTGATTATCAGGAAAAAACATGTTATTCACTAATACTCTTTAGGGAAAGAATCCTGCCATCCTTACCTGGCCTGGCTGACACGTGACTCCTGACCCAAAGCAATGTGGTTGACTCTTATCTGTCCTCTAGGTAATTCAGAGTGGGCAATAAATGCCAATTTACATCCACAATTCATGAATGAATAAAAGAAAGACAGTGGTCACAGTCAGATATGAACTCACCTCATGATTAAATTGGTCATCATTCACAATTGTAACAATCATGAAATTTATTTCCAGTTATTTCCAGTGCACTCTTCCCATCAGCTTTTGACACTTGAATTGTAGCTGCCTTCTTTAAAATTTGAAGCTTTAAATGCAGAAATTTAACTCAATCACACATTGGATTTTGTGGTGTGGGTAGTGGGGAAGTGGTCAGTAAGATGATCCATCAACCACCCAAAAATGTGTCGACATTGATCCACACCGTGTATATCAAATTGATTGCCATGGTTCAAGAAGGCAGCTCACCACCAACTAAGCAAGGGCAACCAAGGATGGCCAAGATATGTTGACCCATCCTTTGAGTTAATAAAATATTCATCATTGATTGGAACGAGAGCAGGGAAAGTCAGATTTCAAAATAATGGCAGGATTGAAAGCAAATATGAGAGCTGGAGCTTGACAGGGAACAGAGTGGAAGGGCAGCAATGTAACAGGTCCCCATACTGCAATGATCCCAACAATAATTATGGAAATAGCAAAAGAATGCCACAAGTTCTAGTGGGATGTGCAGGTCACAGAACAGGAATCTGTTATAAACAGTGTTTCATTGAAAATTACTAGAAGTAATCAAATAGTTTGGTAAAAAAAAGTTCAGTACATTACTAAGAGTGTGACTTGTGTACAGACTTACTGTTATCTAGATTGCTCTGATTACTGTTTCTGGTGAAATTGTCAATATAGTTTTCCTCATATTGACAATTTCAAAAGGAATAATGAACAGAGCGTAACCCGTGGTGTTTCAATGAGAGATGCTTTTTTCTGCATTGTGTGACTAAAGCTCATGTAATTCCATCATCACATGCCCAATTATTTACAGAGACTCAGTTTATTGAATCTTTTGAAATGTTGTCTCACCTTTGATCCCGAAAATGTTGTATCTTTTAAGGATGGTTTTACTCGGCTGTGTCTGAAGCAGAGTGTACAACCCTGCAAGGTTAAATGCAAGGTTTCTAAGTCTCAGACCAATAGAATCAGGATCCTCCTCTAACCACTGATCCAAGTTGTTATTTTTCTAGTATTCATTCCATTCTGCTTTCCACCAGCTCATCTTTTTCTGAAAAGTAATCAGCTGCTGTTTCTCTTGCCCAGAGTGTGGTTCCCATTCCCAGATAAAAGTACCCTGTCCAGGATTATCTGGTCCTTTTAATGAAATATTAACTTGTCCATCCAAAAAATAAATATCATTTAAGTTTCCTGTTAGAAAGAAGAAAATGGTAACATTTTAATATCAAACCACAATGTGTTCATCTAATTTATGTAACAATTTGTGTCATTAAATTATTTACACAGAGAAACAAAATAGGTCCCATAACATCTGTGGAGGAAGACACAGAGTTAATGTTTCAAGTCCATTATAACTCTTCTGCAGACTTTCCTCTATTTCTCTCATGACTCTTGGTCCACAAGGAACATTATCAGGGTGACACATGTGAGTGGGAGAGGAATTTGTGCAGATCACCTTCATAACACATCTCTAGTCTGTTTTCACTCTATCAAGGTTTCTTGAGTTAGGAGAAGAATAAGCATTTCCTGAGTGCAATTCCCCTGAGTTTGGAATGTGACAAAGACAAACCCGCTCTTGGAAACTCATTCCCAGTGTCTTATCTTCAGAATCCTGTACTTTTTTGTGGAAGTGACAATTGATTGCAATGCATTTGTCTACTTCCAGCTGTTGTTTGGTTATCTCAGTCACATCTTAAACCAGAAGTTCACCATCGTCATTTACTAGATAGTATTTCCATCTTTAAATCATCATCTGCAAATATTTAAAGGACAACAGCAAAAAAAATGGGCTGGATGGAATAAGAGGTCACTGTCAGAGGAAGAATGACAAATTCAGGAATCAAAAGGCCTGTTTCTGATACCTCAAGCTCATTAGCAGTGGGAGCCTGGGACCAAAGGCTCTGGTGAGGAGAGGTTGAGGCAAGGAGCGAGGTCTGGGTTCAAGTCTCAATGGCTCAAAGATGTGTTATAACATGTCTGGACAAGTGGATTATAATGAGCTCAGATCTTCTTGATTATTTTAGTTATCTATTTATTCACAATACTTTCTAATGCGGTCATGTGATTTGTATTCTAAAATAACAATCAAACCAGAGAATCATTCAGGAACAGGGACCTAAATCCACCTTATTCAGGAAGCAGATGACTCCCTGTGGAATAAACAATTTATACTGTTGGTTTTATAACAGATAGTATTAGACATTGAAAGCCATTAACATTGTTTTCAGATCAGAATAATATGGAGTGAATATGCTTTTTCTAAAAAAAAAGTTAAGTTCAGGAAAGAGCAGGCTTGAGTTCAGAAGTCAGAAGGTTATCAAACCAATTCAGGAAACCATTCGTCTCAGTTGAAGAATTTAGCATCCACATTTCTGCAAGGTAATTTAACTGAAGAAGATTAGATTCTCAGATTTCTGGTAAGTTCATGTGTGCAGCCTTGCAATAGACTCAATCCACAGCAAAAATATTATAAAAAGAGTCAGATAAATTGAAACTTAATGGGTTGATCTCGTGAATTTGAGTCTACAACAAATCATTGGAAAACAGTTTGAAACTTTTTTTGCTTTGTGTTTGAAGATTTATTTGACTCCCCTGCACAATTTGATAGCTTGCATCTTAATTTATTCTTTATTCTGTATGTTGTTCCTGAAATTTTACAAAACTGTGTGAATATGTTTCTGTGATGAAACATCACATAAACTAATTAATCAAAGCAAATATACAATCTATCAAGCCAAGATTCATTCAGGGATCTGATTTGTCCAATGAAACCATTAACTGGGATTGTAACAAAATAAATTATTCCTAGTTCTTCGTAATTTTCTTAAACTTATTAACATCAACATATTGTTGTCCATTTTAGCCATTTCATTCTAACTTGCAAACCATTGTATTGTTAAATTGTTAAATACTAAATATCATGCGTTTTAGGGCTCTTCATATTTAATTTATTTTTTGTGGACGTGCGTTTGAAGTATTTTGGAGAGTCCGGAATTGTACTTTCAAAAGATCAGTAAAAATGGACATGAATACCAAAGTTTTAATGAGCGGTATTAGCAGGGAGTGTTTACATATTCCTTTGTAAAGAGTGCAGCTTGTGCATGACCTAATGTCTGGAGCAGTAACTGCTAAGTTTGTCCATAGTTTATCCATGGACAGAGTTGTCTTACTTCCAAGCAATGATTTGGCAGGAGTGAATGTTGTAGGTTCTCCAGTAATGACAGAAAGATCAAGAGAGGGCAAGGAAACAGCAGTTACAGGAAAAAGGTCCTAGAAATATTTCCTTTACTTGTAAAGACACAAGCAATGGCTAAATAAAATCCATCATTGGAGGGAAAAGTAGCTCACAGAGATACTTGGTTGAAAATGAGAAATTATTGGAAAAAAATCAGCAGATCTGGGAAAATCTGTGACAAGAAAGCAAGTCCGGTGAGTCATCAGAAATCAGACTCAAGAAGAGGTGGGGATAGAAGAAAGGATGGAGTCAGAGAGAAGGGGAGGGGAGGAAGGTTCCAGAGGTGCGTGGGTATCTGAGTAGTTACAGCTTACATTTCCTAATGCCTGAAAGGAACAGCAAATCCATAGAATCCATAGGCAAAATATTTATAACATTTGAAGAATGATGTGGAACTGGGAGGCAGGGCAGCTCTGAAATAGCACAATGTGGTCCTGATGGAGAGAGACTTTGAGAGTATGTATGTGACGGCACATGGCACTAAGTATGAATCTCGGGATGTGATGAGAGCACATGTCTGAAGTCCATATGGACAATATCTATCGCTCTGTCATCATCAATCTTCTTTGTCATCTCTTCAAAAAACTCAATCAAGTTAGTGAGACATGATTTCCCAAACACAATGCCTTGATGACTATCCCTAGTCATTCCTTACCTTTTCAAATACATGCAAACCCTCTTCCTCAGAATCCCATCCAACAAGATACCCACCACCGATCTGTAGTTCCCTGGCTTAGTCTTACAACATTTCTTGGCACCACATAAACTAACCTCCAGTCTTCTGGCATCTCACCTATGGTTGTCGATGATACAAATATCTCAGCAAGGGGCTCAGCAATCTCTTCTCTAACTTCCCACAAAGTTCTGGGAAATACCTGATCAGATCCTGGGGATTTATCCATCTTTATGTATGTTAAGACCTCCAGCATCTCTTCTCCTGTGATATGAGTTCTTTTCAAGGCCTCTCACTTCCCAACAGTCCCTTCACCTGCGAATAGTCTCTGCCAATCAACATTTGGAAGTTCCTGTCTAATACTGTCAAAATTGGCCTTGTTCCAATTTAGAACTTTAACTTATTGAGCAGTTTGGGGATTTTTGAATAGTCAGAATAATGATAATGTTAAGATAGAGAAAAATTCTAAATGGAGGACCCATCATCTGTGATTTATTAAATAAGTTAAAGAAAGTATTGATTTAAGTAAAAATCACTAAATGTCACAAAGATGAGTGGCAGGTCAGAATATAAACAACAGCATGATGAATGATGAAAAGATTAAACAGGAGGAAAACATTACATCAGTGTTTAGAAAAGATTTTAGTGTTTGGAAAACAGTGTTTAGAAAACATCAGTGTTTAGAAATGGATATGAAGAGATTCTATAAGTATTTAAAAGGAAGGTTTGAGTAAAGTAAGTGTTTGTAGAGTTAATTGTTGATAGTAAGGAATTGGTTTACTTCCTTTTTCACTTTAGAGGATGCAAACAATGTTCTAATAATAGCTGTCAATCAGGAAGTGAAAGGGAGAGAGGAACTTTGCAATATTACAATGACCAAGGATGTGTTATTGAACAAACTGATGGAGTTGTGGGTTGGCAAGTCTTTGAATCCAGATAGACTTCATCCTCAGCTTTTAAAACAAGGCGCTACTGAGGTCACCGATGTGTTGGTGTTAATTTCCCAAAATTCCTTCAATTCAGGAAAGTTTCCATGAGATTGGAATGAAACAAATATATCCTCTCCACTCAAGAAGCAAGCATGACAAAAAACACAGAAAACCAACTGCTCTTTAGTTATGGAAAAGGTGTCACATATTGGAACCTGGGGAATGTGAGACGAGAGAAAATCCGTGCACTCCTCCCATTTCAATTACAAACTCCCGTTTTGATTACAATGCAATGAATTTAGAAAATGCTCCATAGAATGAATGTGACACATTAAAACGAGGGGAGGTGGTGATATCAGGTTTTATCACCAGACCAGTTGTCCAGAGACTCCAAGTCAATTATCTGGAGGAATGTGTTCGAATCCCACCTTAACGGAAGGTGAAATCTGAATTCAATTCATTGATCTGGAATTAAAAGCTAACTGGTCACCATAAAACTATTGGTGTTTATTGTAAAAACCTCAGTGGTTCACTGAGGGAAGAAAGTTCTGCAATCCTAACCAAGCCTGGCCCACAAATTGAACCACTGTGGTTAACTATTAAATGGCCTCTGAACCTGCCTAACAAACCATCAACTCATGTCATCCTGCATTTTTCTATTCTTGATGAACGGTTTTGCCTGAAACATTGATTTTCCTGCTCCTTGGATGCTGCCTGACCTGCTGTGCTTTTCCAGCACCACTCTGATCTAAACTCTGGTTTCCAGCATCTACAGCCCTCACCTTTGTCTATGTCATCCTGCTACAGAATCTGAGAAAAGAAATTAAACCAGAAGAATCACCCAGTACCAACCAAGTCACTGGATACAACAATGGCAAATTCAGGACTGTCAACCCACTATGGCCAACCTTCCTGATATTTGGGGCTGCTGCATAAATTGGGATAATGTCTCACAGACTCATCAAACAAAAGCCCTACATAGTTATCCTCAGTGAAATGTACCTTATAGACAAAATTCCAGATACCAGCATCATCCCACCATTTAGCCACTCTCATTAGAAGTGGTAGCACAGTGATACACAATGCGGAAGGAGTTACCCTCGGAGTCCAGAACATTGATTCTGACCCCATGAAGTCACACGGTATCAGGTCAATATGGACAATGAAACTTCTATTGATTATTACCTCTCACCCACAACCCTGCTCAGCTGGCCGAGGACACATTGAGGGTGACAAGACATAGAACATACTCAAGGTGGGAAATTCAATGTCCACTAGAAACAGTGTCTCAGTAGCACGATTCCTGAATGAGCTAGCCAAATCCAAAAAATTATAACTGCTAAGTTGTGCCTGCGGGAAACAACAAAGGGAAGAAACATATTTGACATTGTGCTCACCAATCTGTCTGTAGCAGATACATCAGTCGATGACAAAACAATCAGGAGTAACCAGCAAACAGACCTCATCCTGCCTTCACATTAAGTGTAGATAGAAAATAGGAACAAGTGTAGGCTGTTAGGCCTTTTGAGCCTGCCATGCCATTCTGTATAATCTTAGCTGACCATCCAACTCCATGTTCCTGCCGTCTCCCTATATCCTTTGATCCTTTGATCCTTTAACCCTAAGGACTATGTTGAACTCCATTTTGAGCACATTCAGTGTTTTGTCCTCAACCACTTTCTGTGAGAGTGAATTCCACAAGCTCACCATTATCTGGAAGAAGAGGTTTCTTTTCATTTCAATCATAGAAGCCCTTCCTTGTGTCCCTAGACTGTGACTGTTCTGGATCCCCTAGTCATTGAGACCATCTTGACTGTGCTTTAGTTGTCTTGTCCTGTTAGAACTTTACAGGTTTCATATGAGATCCCCTCACCATTCTTCTAAACTCCTGTCCTAACCGATCCAGTCTCTTTATACATTAGTCTTGCCATTCCAGGAATTAGTCTGTTGAAACTTTATTGCAATCTGTCCATAGCCAGAACATTTTTCCTCAAATAAGGAGACCAAAACTGTACAAAATGCTCTAGATGCGGTTGTATCGAGGCCCTGTAAAATTGCAGCAGGACATGCCTGCTCCTGGATGCAAATCCTCCCGCTATGAAAGTCAGCATGCTATTTGCCTTCTTCACCATCTTCTGCAGCTGCATGTTTCCTTTCAGTGACTGGTGTACAGGGACAACAAGGTGTCATTGCACATCATCCTTTCCAAACTTATTTCCATTTAGATAATAACCTGTCTTTTCTCCCAAAGTGGATAACCTCACAGTGAAAAATGTTATTAATATTTTCAGTCAAGCTGTTTGAACATCTTATGGCATACCACAGCAGCTGATGGGATTTCAACCTGAGTCTTTTGGCCCAGATGTAGGGACACTACACTGTGCCACAAGAGTCCTGAAGTCAATCTGTTGCATTGTGTTTAGGGCATTGCTCCTGTGCCGAATAGGATCGATTTTGACCACATTAAGTAACTCAAGTCTGTACATGCATGAGGCAGTGTAGGACTTTGCAGGAATGAAGTAGAATTATGTTCAGCCACAATCTATAAACCTCCTCACCTAGAAAACCATAGGCAGCAACAGGTATATTGAAAAGTGAAGTACCAACTTGGTAAATTTACAACACAAGTTGCCTTGCATGCCAAATAGCAAAATTAGCATGTGATAGAGCTAAGCAGGTGCACAAACAACAGTTAATGTCTAAGCTCTGCAGGTCGACCACATAATTTAGGACAATTAAATATCTTAAAATAATCAATCATTCCAGATTGAGTTGTTCCAATGACTCTTCAGTTATCCATATCCACAGTTAGAGTTAGCAGTTCTCAGCTCAGATAGCTGCCTGCTCCTCAACTTAATATCTCGCAGTAGTTTAATGTCTGAAACCAAACCAGTGTTTCCCTGTGAAGCAAATCAATCCCCAGCTAACCACAATTTCTATCAGCAATTTGGTGGCTTCTGAGCTCCTACATAGGCACAGCTAACTGAAGGAAACTCAACAGGACATTGACTCCCTGGATGCTAATATTTGTGGAATAGTTTTGCTCTCTTGGATTTTATTAGAAGTTATTTTTAATTACTAACTTCTTTCCTTCCACTTTCCATCCTTTCTTGGATGCAGCTTGCTGTGGGTTATTTTTAATTTGACTACTAAAATGAGGTTTCAGGAGTCACCCCACTTCCTTCTTGTAAAATGGAAAGGAGAAGAAGGAAAGTAAATTTTAAAAACCAATCACTGTTATGGTCAGGAGAGGAGGACAATAAGAATCAATTATTCCACAGCTCCCTCTTGTTTGTTACAAATTTTTGGTACCTGTCAAGTAACCTTACAAACCTGGATTAAAGTATTGAGTTTTTACTTCCCTTCAGGTTAGTAAACAATATCATTAATGAAATACGTAATAGAGTAAAAGTATATGCATGTTCCCAGTGTAAATTTGTCACTTACGTTCTGTGAAAATAAGTGAAAGTCGAAGAACAAAGACACTGAATAGCAAACCAGTTGGCATCTTGCTGCAGAACAATCAATTCAGATTCATTTCCTTCCCCTGTAAGAAATACACATGTAGACATTGATACAGACACAGATCAGAAAACCTCTGTCTTAGAACTGACACACCTTTCTTCAACTTGTTTAATCCTTCAGAGAGTAAAGGGCACCAAACTGTGGGAAAAACAGCTTGCTGAATGATCACAGAATTATCACAGTGCAGATGGAGGCCATTCGGTCATCATGCCTGCCCTGGCTCTTCAGCCGAGCATCCTTTTCTCAGCTCATCATTTTAATTTAGAAATATAAAAATTGTACAATAATCTTCATTAGCCGTGGACTTCATCTCTTCCTGAGATGAAAGGAATTAAAGTTATTCATTGTAGTCTGTGAAGGACTGTGCATAATCCATCTCTTAACCCCAGCCTCATATAATTTCCAACTGAAAATAAGCTAATTGAACTGATAAGAAAAAAAAGAGAAGTGTCATTACTGATTATGGAATGAGTTGCCAAAAAGGAGAAGTTGGAAAAGATTACTTAATAAAACATTCCCTTCACCCATTAACCTGTCTAACCATCAGAGCTGATCAACCTAAGACAACGAAAATCTTTATTTTTTAATGCTTTATATCCATTGGAGGAGCTAAGCTAAAGGTAAGGGTGATTGCCGAGCACACATCAAGGAATATCAATCAACTGTTTTCCATTATAATTGCCTCTTCTCATACATTTTGTAACTTTTATCTCTCATTTTAGTCTAAGACATTTAAAAAAAAAATCAGAGATCAAGGATTTGTCACAGTGCTGAGTAGAAAAGAATGAAAAGTTTGAAGAACTAAAATCTGAGATAAAGCCAAAATTCTACTTGGCAAACCAGAGAAGTCAAAACCAATTAAAAACAAAAAACAATTACATCAACCCAACAACAAGCAGAAATGAGTAAAGTCTGTAAAACTGCAGAAATATAAAATTCATTTGTAACAGCTCTCTACATTATGTTTCGTGAAGAAAATGGAGCAACATAAGCAAGTGGAGCCACACCCCCCACCAAGCCAACCTCCACTCCCGGCACCTTCCCTTGCAACCGCAGAAGGTGCAACACTTGCGCCCACACCTCCCGCGGTCCTTGGCGAAGGGGGCCATCTGTGTTGTACGTATTTTGGACTGGTCCTCCTGGGAGCAGATGCGGCGGAGACGAAGGATTTGGGAGAATGGGATGGCGTTTTTACAGGGGGCAGGATGGGAGGTGTAGTCCAGGTAGCTGTGGGAGTCGGTTGGTTTGTAGTAGATGTCCGTGTTGATTCGGTCGCCTGAGATAGAAACAGAAAGGTCTAGGAAGGGGATGACCTGCAGTCTTCTTCTTGACCTCTCCGCCTCCATCCTACTCCGACCTATCACCCTCACCTTGACCTCTTTCCACCTATCACATTTCCAACGCCCCTCCTCCAAGTCCCTCCTCCCTACCTTTTATCTTCTCCTGCTGAACACTCTCTGCGCATTCCTGAAGAAGGGCCTGTGCCCGAAACGTCGAAGCTCCTGTTCCCTGGATGCTGCCTGACCTGCTGTGCTGTTCCAGCAATAAAGTTTCAACATAAGTAAACACTTGATGGCATTGTTTAGTCAATATCAGAACTGGTTATTACAGAAATCAACTTGTAAGAGTAAAAGTTTAGAAAGCAGAAGATCATTGACAATTTAATCAGTTACCCAAACCACATCTAAATAATTTATTTTAAAACTATTATAATTTTAGTAAGATTTGCCTACCTTATAGGGAAAAGTAATTCTATTGAAAAAAAAATGCAGAAACCAATCAATAAAGCTCCCAGTACAGAAATGCCAATGAACCGAGGCTCTCAGTACTGGCAATTTTCTTATGAAACCACAGAAAATGCGAGCTTCCTCTTCCCTTGGAGCTCAGGGTTCAGTTATCACGGAGCTAAGTTAATTGCAGCTGAAATGCAAAAAGTGGCTGAAAACAGAGAACATGTGGGAGCTCAAACTGGGAATTTAACAAAGACTAACCCATTCCATAAGAGTAGCAAATTACTTACTTTTGAGAATTTTTTTGTACTTAGTGGAACATCTCTAAGACATAATGCACAGAAATTGCAGTTTTCTAATAGAAAGTTTGTTAAACTTCAAAGTAAATATTTGGATATTCCAGCTTCTCTATAAAATAAGGACAGAGTAGGACATAGTAGATGTTTTTCTCTTTCACAGAAGGAGCGGGAGCAGCGGAGGAAGTGACGGGGACCAGAGGGGTAGCCGGGAAGGAAAGCAGTGAGTATAAATACTCACCCTACGATGCCAACGGCCATTCTGAGTGCGAGCAGCAGCAGAGAAGGAGCGGGAGCAGCGGAGTAAGTGACGAGGACCAGAGGGGCAGCCGGGAAGGAAAGCAGTGACCATATATATCAGCAAGGCGGCTAAACCCGAGACTCTACTACTGTAGTGTGTCCCACCCGCCCTCCTCCTCTAACCTAGTTAATAAGTAGGAAGAGCGGGAGCGTCGACTAGGGGACTGCCAGTAATATATCTGGGCGGTGGCTGAACCCGAGACACTACACGTGTTGTGTCTCCCACCCCCCACCCCTTCCTCTAACCAAATAAAGCACTCTGGTTTGTTAAGGTAAGGATTTTCTATTTTTTTTAAATCGGTGATTGGTTAAAAATTTACTTTTTATGGTTTATCTATTAATTGGTTTTTAGAAAAAGACTACAGCAGAGAGGTATCAGAAAGTATTTTAACTCAAATTTATAAAAAGTAATAAAGTAACTAACTGAGCAGAGATGGCTGGGCAGGTGATGTGCTGTAGCTGTATAATGTGGGAGCTGGCTGATCCCATTGTGAATGGCAGTGACCACATCTGCAACAAATGTTGGTTGCTAGAAGAACTCCGGCTCAGAGTTAATGATCTGGAATCTGAGCTTCAAACACTGCGGCAACATCCGGGAGGGGGAGAGTTACCTGGACGCTTTGTTTCAGGAGGCAGTCACACCTGGGAGATTAAGTAATTCACATTCAGTTAGTGATCAGGGACATCAGTTAGGTGGACAGGCAGGTAGTACTGAGGAAGTGGGGAGGCTGCAGAAGGATCAAGACAGTTTGGGAGAGTGGTCCAGGAAATTGCTGATGAAATTCAATGTGAGCAAATTTGAGGTCTTGCACTTTGGAAAAAAGAATACAAGCATGGACTACTTTCTAAATGGTGAGAAAATTCATAAAGTCAAAGTACAAAGGGATCTGGGAGTGCTAGTCGAGGATTTTCTAAAGGTAAACATGCGGGTTGAGTCCGTGATTAAGAAAGCGAATGCAATAGACATATAGAAGAATACAGCGCAGTACAGGCCCTTTGGCCCTCGATGTTGCGCCGATCCAAGCCCACCTAACCTATACTCACCCACTATCCTCCATATACCTATCCAATGCCCGCTTAAATGCCCATAAAGAGGGAGAGTCCACCACTGCTACTGGCAGGGCATTCCATGAACTTACGACTCGCTGAGTGAAGAACCTACCCCTAACTTTAGTCCTATATCTACCCCCCCTTAATTTAAAGCTATGCCCCCTTGTAATACCCGACTCCATACGCGGGAAAAGGTTCACACTGTCAACCCTATCTAACCCCCTAATCATCTTGTACACCTCAATCAAGTCACCCCTAAACCTTCTTTTCTCTAATGAAAACAGCCCCAAGTGTCTCAGTCTATCCTCATACGATCTTCCTTCCATACCAGGCAACATCCTGGTAAACCTCCTCTGCACCCGTTCCAGTGCCTCCACATCCTTCCTATAGTATGGCAACCAAAACTGCACACAATATTCCAGATGCGGCCGCACCAGAGTCTTATACAACTGCATCATGACCTCAGGACTCCGGAACCCAATTCCTCTACCAATAAAAGCCAATAAAATGAAATTCTATGAGCTGAAAAAGAAACTCTTGATATTTACTGACATTTTTAATAATATAATACACAATTATTTAAATTAAAGCTGTCCAGAAAAGTAATCAATGCTAATCAAGCATAATTTCCCATTGAAGCCGAACAAATTCATTCACAGCCATTCGCAGTTCTTTTGGGAGCCAGTAGAGTCATAATGGGTCAAATAGCTTCTTTCTGTACTGTAAAATTTGATATTTCTATGTTTCTGATCACTATGTCACAAGAACCCTCCTTTCCAGGATAAAACAGGCTGGTTGATTGGCACCACATCCACCAGCATTCACCCCCTCCACTACAAAAGCTAAGTAGCAGCAGTGTGTACCATCTATAAATACATTGCAAAAATTCACCAAGACTCCTTAGTCGCCATCTTCTAAATCCGCAGCCGTTCCTGTCTAGAAGGACCAGTGCATGCGAGTACCATCATCTGCAAGTTTCCCTTCAAGACATTCACCATCCTGGCTTGGAAATATAATGTTGTTCCTTTAGTGTCACTGGTTAAAAATCCTGGAGCTCCCTCCACATCATATTGTGGGTCTACTTTCCCTAATGAATCACAATGGTTCAAGGAAGCTCACCACCATCTTCTCCAGGACAACTTTGAATAGGCAATAAACGCTGTTGCAGACAATGAAGAAAACAAAGTGGCACAAAATCCAACATGTTTGTGCTATTTTCAAATGTAATGACTCTGTAACCTTGTACTTGCCTAATAATAAGTGCAGAGATAGGTTTAGGAACTTATAACCATATGGCTAACAATGTTGCTCTTCAATCATTTACTTTTTTTTTCTTGCACAGACTGTGTTCACTTCCCTCACACCTCAGGCATGCAGCTATTTGCAATAAGATCATTTTAAGTGAGTTGGCACACATTGCTTGAGCTGGTAGCCTGTTCCGTATGTTAACAAGCCTCATGCGTAAAGAAACTACTCCTTTTAAGTACTTAGCTGTAAGCATCTTTGGTTTTTACTGTGAAGAAGCATATGCCAATTTACATTTACACAGCCTGCAGAGAACATTTAGTTCAAGTCAGGATACTTAAAACAGGATTCAAACTTTTAAAATTTGTGAATACTTGAATTAATTAACATACCTTCTATAGGAAGGATGTTATCAAACTTGAGAGGGTGCAGAAAAGGTTTACAAGGATGTTGCTAGTACTGGAGGGTTTGAGCTATAGGGAGAGGTTGAATAGGCTGGGGCTTTTTTCCGCTGGAACATTAAAGACTGAGGAGTGACCTTATCAAAGTTTATAAAATCATGAGGGGCATGCATTTGATGAATAGCAAAGATCTTTTTCCTCGGGTAGGAGAGTCCAAAATTAGAAGGCATAGGTCTAAGGTGAGAGTGGAAAGATTTTAAAAGGACCTGAGGTGTAACTTTTTCATCCAGAGGACAGTGCCTGTATGGAAGGAACTGCCAGAGGAATTAGTGAAGGCTGGTACAATTACCACATTTAAAAGGCATCTGGACATGTACATGAATAGGAAGGATCTAGAGGGATACCAGCCAAATGGTGGCAAATGGGACTAGGTCAGATTTGAACGTCTGGTCTACATGGATGAGTTGGACCAAAAGGTCTCTTTCTGTGTTGTATGATTTCATGATCCACCTGAATGGGTAGGTTTACATTCACAATTTGAGTTGCAGACTGAGATATCCCGTTCTGAAGATCTAAAGGATTGGCTCAAGCATCCCTGGCATTTTGGTGTGAACTTGCTTGTTTGACCTGGTCATTTCAGGGGCAGCAGGTGCTACTTTAAGATACAATTCAGAGCCATTTATTCCAGTTTAGTTTGAATGAATGTAAAGTTAAAATGAGATTATGCTGGTGGCAACAAGTGATGTGGGTATGGATCTGTATCAAGGTTTCCTCTTGGGTAGCTCTTGACACTTGAAGGACTTTCTTCATGTTCCTCAGCTTCCCAACCCCCACCATAAAATCATGATAGTGTGGGGAATAGGTGCTGCATCTGTCATTTATCCATCCCACAAACTGATATTTCAAACTTATTTTTATATCTACAAAGCACCAGTTGCATCCACCTAGCACAAAAATGCAAAAACACATGTACTTTCCACCTGGGACTATGTTAAGGCATCTTGTGAGAAATTAGTTGAATTCAGGTTTACTCTCTCCAACAAAATAATTCCTGAAGAGTCACCAGATTCAAAATATTAGTTCTATTGTTTCTCCACAGGTGCTGCCAGATCTGTTGAGTTTCTCCAACTATTTGTGCTTTTGTTTGTTTCAGATCTGCAGAATCCAGAAATCTTTGTTTTATGTTAACGTCATTTCTGTCACTCACTTATACAAATGAATATGGGTTGTCACATTCTGGTGCCATGGATGATTTAGTAAAGCCTAGATTATTAATTTCTCATTGAGATATTATCTTGGAGACATTTATAAAATAGAAGAATTGATTTTTTGTTGGGAAATAGAAAATGAGGTTGATATTGGATGCAGATATGTTAATGCATTTGTCTGAAATGCCTACTTCTGCCATGTGGATAAAGACATCAGCAGTAGATAAAGAGTGAAATATTTCAAAATCAATGGTTGGAGTGCATTAATTATGAATGTGTTAATATATTGACAACTATATATGTTGAAACTTTCTGCCTAGCATATGTCTGGCACACTTAAGACATCTTTTTTAAGTAGATGTCAATTTAGAGAGAAATTGAATCTCAGTTTAATTGACTTCAGGCTGCTCATAACATCTAATCTGACCTCAGGGAGTGTCTATTTACAACAAGTGTATGGTAGTGAAATGATTATACCACAGAACTACGAAACCAAAAGCCTGGACTAATTTAACTAAAGTGTATACCCCACTAAAAGAATTTGAGTACAGTTTAGAAACAATCAGGAAATGAATAGCTGGCATCAGTAAAAGTGACTATGGTTTATCATAATCACCAATCACTATATAATGGGCATTAAATAATGGCTAGACTACAGCTTATTAAACTTAGTGAACTCAGCAATGCAGTATTCTCCTCTCTACTGGCTTGTAACAAGATTACAAACAGGTCAATGTAATTATATCCTGACATTGTCAGACCCTTCAGCTAATATCCAGAGCACCTCAATTACTATCCTTTGATATCCTTGGACTTCACCAGTTTCTTCATCCCCCCTCCCCCCACCTTGTCTCAGCCGGATCCTTCCAGCCCGGCACCGCCTTCCTGACCTGCAGTCTTCTTCTTGACCTCTCCGCCTCCACCCTACTCCGACCTATCACCCTCACCTTGACCTCTTTCCACCTATCACATTTCCAACTCCCCTCCTCCAAGTCCCTCCTCCCTACCTTTTATCTTCTCCTGCTGAACACTCTCTGCTCATTCCTGAAGAAGAGCCTGTGCCCGA
>NC_057723.1:12373920-12453791 GCF_004010195.1 Chiloscyllium plagiosum | reverse complement strand
TTATATATTAATGATCTGAATGAAGGGACTGGGGGCATTCTCGCGAAGTTTGCCGATGATACAAAGTTAGGTGGACAGGCAGGTAGTACTGAGGAAGTGGGGAGGCTGCAGAAGGATCTAGGCAGTTTGGAGGAGTGGTCCAGGAAATGGTTGATGGAATTCAATGTGAGCAAATGCGAGGTCTTGCACTTTGGGAAAAAGAATAGAAGCATGGATTACTTTCTAAATGGTGAGAAAATTCGTAAAGCCAAAGTACAGAGGGATCTGGGAGTGCTAGTTGAGGATTCTCTAAAGGTAAACATGCAGGTTGAGTCCGTGATTAAGAAAGCGAATGCAATGTTGTCATTTATCTCAAGAGGGTTGGAATATAAAAGCACTGTTGTGCTACTGAGACTTTATAAAGCTCTGGTTAGGCCCCATTTGGAGTACTGTGTCCAGTTTTCGGCCCCACACCTCAGGAAGGACATACTGGCACTGAAGCGTGTCCAGCGGAGATTCACACGGATGATCCCTGGAATGGTAGGTCCAACATATGAAGAACGGCTGAGGATCCTGGGATTGTTTAGAAGGTTAAGGGGAGATCTAATAGAAACTTACAAGATAATACATGGCTTGGAAAGGGTGGACGGTAGGAAGTTGTTCCCATTAGGTGAGGAGACTAGGACCCATGGGCATAGCCTTAGAATTAGAGGGGGGCAATTCAGAACAGAAATGCGGAGACATTTCTTCGGCCAGAGAGTGGTGGGCCTGTGGAATTCATTGCCGCAGGGTGCAGTGCAGGCCGGGGCGCTAAATGTCTTCAAGGCAGAGATTGATAAATTCTTGATGTCACAAGGAATTAAGGGCTATGGGGAAAATGCGGGTAAGTGGAGTTGAAATGCCCATCAGCCATGATTAAACGGCGGAGTGGACTCAATGGGCCAAATGGCCTTACTTCCACTCTATGTCTTATGGTCTCCTGTTCCCCTTTGTCCAACTATTGCTGACATTATCCCAAATCCCAAGGATATGACCATTAGCTGGTTTGGATGTTTCCATCACAACTGTTAAACTCTACTTCAGGAACAAGGCTTAGGAGATGTTAGATCCAGAGAATAGAAGGTGGGAGAGAGGAAATCAGCACAATATAACCAGATTTTGATGTACATAAATCTGAAAGGCACACATTTATAAAATAATCCTCTAAGCAAAAGATTTGCTTTAAGGTTAAACTGTGATGTCCCTTATCCACTTTCATTGGCTTGAATTCCATAAGGAGAAAGTGAGGTCTGCAGATGCTGGAGATCAGAGCTGAAAATGTGTTGCTGGAAAAGCACAGCAGGTCAGGCAGCATCCAGGGAACAGGAGAATCGACGTTTCGGGCATAAGCCCTTCTTCAGGAATGAGGAAAGTTTGTCCAGCAGGCTAAGATAAAAGGTAGGGAGGAGGGACTTGGGGGAGGGGCGTCGGCAGAGGAGATGGCCTGGGGGGTGCAGTGAGAGAGGGACTCACTGAAATCTTTGTAAAGGGAGTTTGTTTATCATTACAAGCTTTTTTTGGAGAAGCTGATCAATTGATTTCCAGGTGTCTTCATAAATGACAAACAAAGGAATGTAGATTTTTCTGTACAATCTGCTGCAAGTTGAACCACCTTAACAACTGCCTGTTGGATGTTACCATTGGCTTCATAGAGTTAAGAGAAGATGGTGACATTGTAGTGGTGTTACTGAGCTAGTAATCCTGAGACACAGACTAATGTTTTGTGTTGATATGTGTTCAAATCCCATGGAATTAAACTGATGGAATTTTCATTCAGATAATGAAGTTGTGAAGCTAAATTGAGCATCAATAATGACGACTATGGAATTTTCCAGGCTTGCCTAGAACTTTTAGAAGTCCGGGGTGAAGGAACCTAATTGGATGGAATTGCCATGGTTTGCGGGCCCAGATCCTAAAGAAAATTTTAAACATTTGACCAAGGCTCTTTATTTTGGGGTTTTGCTGTGGGCTGACCTAGAGTCCCTCCATTCAGGATATGTCCTGAATGAAGTTAGACAATTGCCTTTACTCAAGTGGTGTTCCCCGAGCTCAGTCAGCTTGGCGAGGGTTGTCCCCTTCGGTCAGATACACTCTAACCCTGATGCTGCACTTGCCGCAGTTTTTAATGACAATTGAAGTTTAGTTGGGCTTCACCTAGTAGGTGTTTTTGCATGGTCACATTATTAATTCCACATATGATATAGTTCCTCAACATTTCATTTAGGGTTAAACCAAAATCATATGCCTCTACCAGTCATCTTCACCTCATCAAAAATGTCGACACAGATTACCCTCTTTCTCAAACTGGCATGTAAAACCAATAGCATCTCAGAATTAGAGGATGCCTCCGGTCATAATATTCCTCAGCTAAATCCATCAACTCTTGAAGAGTTTTAATATCTGCTGCTTCCTGTAAAGTTAGGCATCTAATATCCAAAAAAGCTGTGGGTCCAAAAGCCATCAGGAGAATCACTCATTGCTTTTCATCTGCCCTAATGTCATTTGCACAGAAAAAAAATAATGCATTCTTTTCACATAATGAGTCCAGTCTTCAGCAGCAGAATTGAACGAGTCAAGCTTCCCAAATAGTGGCATAATGCCATGAAGTCTTCCCCCAACTCAAAGACAACTGTTGCAAGCAAATATCTTCAGGGCTATGTTTTTCTCTCATTTTTCTCACTGAAGTAAATCCAGCAAGGCTTATATCCTGTCACAAAGTCAGTGCTTATTTACATGCAAGTAGTACAAGACACTGACACAGCTAGCTTAGAGCTGGTTTCTAGAGTGAACAGAACCCCTGAGACTCTGGCTTATATTTGTCAATCAGGGCTCCCTGTTTGGACCAGATTCACAGCCCCAGTCAGGGAACTTATACTTCAATGTCCACCACTGATTGAGCCTAAGTGGCATAACTGCTATACTGGGCCTGCAGCAGTTGGTGAGGGAACAAACAACAGGGAAAAAAATATCAACCTTATCCTTATCAATCTGCCAACTGCAGGACCATCTGCTCATATTCATCAAACTGACCACTAAACATTTATTCTAGAGACAAAATCCTGCCTTCACATTGAGAATACATCCCAGTTTGTATTCTATATCACCGTACTAAATGGGACAGATTTTAAACAGATCCAGCAAATCAAAGTATATGCATCCATAAGCCATGAACAGCAGCAAAACTGAACTTGAGCATAACCTGGAACCTCATGGCCACCCATTTCCACACTCAACCATTACCATGAAGGAGGGGATTAAAATTGGTTCAGTGGAGAGTGCAGGGGGGCATGCCAGGAGGAGCAACAGGCATAACTAAAGATGAGGTATCAACTTGGTGAAGCAACCAAACAGACCTACTTGCATGCTAAACTGCAGAAGCAGCAAGTGACAGTTGCACGATACGACGTCTAACAGATCAGATTTAAATTCTGCTACCCTGCATCATCCAGTCATGAATGGTGTCAGGAGAAAGTGAGGACTGCAGAAGCTGGAGATGAGAGTCGAAGAGTATGGTGCTGGAGAAGCACAGTCAGGCAGCATACGAGGAGCAGGAGTGTTGACGTTTCGGGCATAAGCCCTTCATCAGGAATGGTGGTGGACAACTAAACAACTCACTGAAGGAGGAGACTTCACAAACATACCCATCTTCAATGATGGAAGAGCCCAATATTTCAGTGCAAAAGACAGAGCTGAAGCATTTGCAGCAATCATCAGCTGGACGTGCCAAGCTGGACGTGGTCTTCAGCATTACAAATGTCAGTCCTCAGTAAATTCAATTCACTCCACTGCACATCAAGAAAGGGTTGGAGGCAATGGATAATGCAAAGGTTATGGGCCCTGAAAACATTCTGGCAATTGTACTGAAGACTTGTGCTCCAGAACTTGCAGCTCCCTAGCCAAGCTGTTCTAGTACATCTACACCACTGGCCTTAACCTAACAATGTGAAAAAAATGCTCAGGTATATCATGGACACAAAAAGCACGACAAATCCAACTCAGCCAATTACTGCCACATCAATCGACTCTCAATCATCAGTAAAATGATGGAAGCTGTCATCAGCATTGCTACCAAGTAGCACCTGCTCAGCAATAACCTGATTAGTGACACACTGTTTGGGCTCAGGCAGTGCCAGTCAAGCTCCTGACCTCACTATAGCCTTGGTTCAAACATGGACAAATGAGCCAAATTCCAGAGGTGAGGTGAGAGTGACAGCCTTTGATGTCAAGGCTGCATTCGAACAAGCATGGTATCAAAGAGCCTTAACTAAATTGGAATTACTGGGAATCAGGGACAAACCTTCAGCTGGTTGAAGTCATAATGGAACAAAGAAATTTGGTTGTGGTTGCTGGAGGTATGTTCTCTCAGCTCTGGGATATCTCTGCAGGAGCTCCTCAGAGTAGTGTCGTAGACACAAATATCTTAACTGCTTCAATGACCTTCCCTCCATCATGATGTCAGAAGTGGGCATATTCGCTGATGATTGCATAAAGTTCAGCTCCATTCATGATGCCTCAGATACTGAAGTACATGTTCAAATGAGATAAGATGTGTAAAATAATCAGACTTGGGCTGACAATTTACATTTGCGCCATGAAAATGCTGGGCAATGACCAGCTCCAATAGGAAACAACCTAACCACTGCTCCTTAACATTCAACGTGTTACCATCACTGATAGTGATGATAGTATCACTAGTTGCAGGATCTCTAAAATCTTCACACCAATCTCGAGACCCATTGTCTTGTTGATGTTTCCTCATGAACTTGATTAATTTAAGCAAATTTCCAATGGTTCGAAGAGGTGTTAATGGTTTTGAATAATGGTTACATTAGCCCTTCTTGGCTCCACACTGTCTCCGTGGGCTGAGATCTTCTGTAAACTGTGTGACCTGAGGTGTAAAAAAGGACCAAATCTGGATTCAATTTTTTTCCAGTTCATTGTCTCGGATGCAAAATTTTAATTGCAAATGCAGAAATTGATTTGAGTCAACATTCCCCACACTCATTTCCTTCTGACTGTATTCAGAATACGTCAAAACCCCTATGTTTTGGTCATTTTCACCACCTGCTTGTGGTTTACTCCTTTTGCAGACCCAATACCTTTTAAAGGTTTTAAAAGTCCAAACCTCAGTCTAGGTATTTCCAACACTGGGGAATTTTGTGAAGTAGTTCAATCCTTTCTCAGGTCTGTCCTCATTAATCATATTTTTACACCTTGTCAGAACTACCTCTCTCCTCTTGATCCATTCTGCATGAGATTTTTTTGCCCAAGTGTTATGAACCCTGAAATACTAGTTTATAACTTTTGTTACCTTTCACACATGTCCCTTTGATGGGGACTTAATCAAAAATATTTTCTCTATCTGCGCTACCTCTGACTTTTACTCAGACATCAAACCTTTTCTAACTTAAACTAATCTGTGTACCAATGACACAGTAAGCTGTTTAAAAACAGCAGCATGTTTGTAAATATAAGAAGTGACAATAATGTAAACTTAACTTCCTACTCTGCTTTCTGTGAACATGCCTCAATATGATTGTGTGTTAACCCGGTTTGCTGCCCTCAATGGTATTGCACAGCTGAAAATGCCCTGCTAGAAGACCAGAATTAAACTGCTTCTGAGCCACTGATACATCTGGATCTTTTTAAGCAGCTCTTTGGAGGGCAGCAGTAAGCATTATTGCTTCACCACTGAGCACAATATCCAACCAATTCATTTGTCTACGCCAACACTACTCATTACTCCAGTCAACAGCATCAAGAATAACAGCACATGTGGAAAATGGAGCACCTCAAATCTGTCCCAAATTAGTGACTGCATTTAGAGACTTGCATTTGTATGATTCATGGTGTCCAAATCTACCAAAATAGTTAAAGCAATATGGGGTTTCTTTTGAAAGATAGACACAGCTGTGACATGGGATACATGCCATGCTATTCACACAAAGCAAGATCCCACTAATAACAACGTGTTAACAAGCAGATCATAAGTATTTAATTAAAAGTAACTGAAGGATAAATACTTGTCAGAACATTGCAAGAACTCTCACTATTTTTAATTGAAATAGCAAAAGTGAAAACCTGAGAGCCTAGATGGGATGGGCTGTAGTTTAATTCATAAACTAAAGACAACTTTGTTGCCAGTGCAGTACTCTCTCAGTATTGCTCAAAACCATCAACTGTCAATTAAAAGCAAAATACCTGAAAATCTGAAACAAAGAAAATGCTGGAAAAACTCAGTAGGTCTGGCTGTATCTTATGGAGCAGGAAACTGAGCAATGTTTCATGTCCAGTGTGACCCTTCTTCAGAACTACAGTCAACTCTATCAACTGTCAATGTTGTGATCAAGCCTCTGAACCATGACTTGATCCCACAAATGACAATCATAGACAAGGGTGTTCTTACTTTACATTATGTTAAACTTAAATAAATACATTAACAATGTTGTAATCATTCATTTGTTCTGTAAATCATTCCTTCACTAGATTTTAGATATAATGGTTAATGCTGTAGAAGTTAAAGTCTCATTAAGGAAAAAAAATGAGGTCCCCATTTTAAGACAAACCTCGATCATCTGAACAAGATGGTTGGGCACTATTTCATTTGGCTAATTGATTATTCGGTTAATTGGTTTCCTTTGGGGCTCGGAGTTTTCTGTGAAATCTGTTCCCCGTTCAGGAGACTACACAGCAGCACACCGTGCATGAGCCCTGCCCCCTCCTCCCCCACTCCACCCCCAGGGCAGCCGGACTGTACTCCAACAGTAAGACTGCTGCCGCTTTTGTGGGATAAGTCTCCAATCAACTTTTGGAGTGCACACACACACAACTTTTTGACAAGTTCCACCTCTGCCCTACATAAGACAATATTGAAGAGATTATCTGGAGAATGGGGGGTTTAGGGTTTACCCCTTTGTGAAGTGTAGAGACAGAGAAAGACAGAGAGACAGAGACAGAGAGCCGTCAATTACAGGCAGTGCGTGGACTGTCCAGGATTGTTCTCGGCAGCATTTCAGTGAGCTGAGTTCAATTTTAATCATTCTACCTGTAAACAAAATACCTGATCAGGGTTGAAACACCACTTTGACATACTGTTTCTATCGGGATATTCAGACCCCCTTCGGATAATCCAATATTCAGATAATTGATATTCGGATAAGCGAGGTTCCTCTTTATTGGGAAGGATTACAGTGTCAGTTCACAAGAATTCTATCAGGGGTTACATTTTGAGGAGAGATTATAAAAATTATGAGTATGACCTCAGAATTTCAGATGTTAAGTGGTGATATCATCGAGGTTCCATTGTATGAAATGGGAAAAGATAGGGTGGTTAAACTACTACCATTTGTTGGGGAATTTAATAAATAGGCAAAGTTAGGGCCAGAATGTTCCAGAGAAATGTTAGGAAGCTGTGGAAATGTTTATAACTCTCTTCCACAAATGGCACCTCATGATGGATGAATTCTTAATTTCAAATCTGAGATAGATAAATTTTCATTAAGCAAGTAAGGAATGTTGGAATATGGACCAGAGGCAGGTATATAGAGTTAAGCCACACATTAATCATGATCCCATTGTATGGTAGAACAGGCTTCTGGGGCTGAATGGCCTACACCAGTTCCTATGTTCCTGTGTTGACAAGATGGTTATACACTTCAGTCTTTCCTTCAACATTTATTAATTTCAGAAATTCAAGTTTAAACTGTTGACATTCAGCCATCAATTTATTAAAGATTTTCATTCATTAAGTTTGAATATCAATGATTGTTCCATCAGATGCATTACAATCTCCATCTCATATTAGGAGTTAGTCTGTTTCCACTGATGCAATACAGACGGACAGCAGATAGATGTGCAATCACACTCAATGTGCATACAAGCACACTCAATGTGCATACAAGCACTCAATATAAACACACACAATGTATACACAAGACATTGGAGCATAGGAGGTGGAGAGGTGACCTTGTAGAGGGTTATAAGATCATGACAGGTATAGATAGGGTTAATGGTAGGTGTCTCTTCCCATTATAGGGGATTTCAAGACAAGGGGGCACATTTTTAACATGAGAAGAGAGAGATTTAGAAAAGACATGAGAGTTTTTTTCTTAGAGGGTGGCTCACATACGGAATGAACTTCTTGAGGACGTGGTGGATGTGGGCACATCTACAATGTTTAAAAAGACATGAATAGGAAAGGTTTGGAGGGGTATTATTGTGGTTGATTGCACCTTTTAGAAATGACCAGGAGACGCAGAGAATTCCTCAAGATGATAAGCCTTTATTTGCAAACAGAAGTTGCGGCCATCAGAGCAGACAACCCTGAGAGACAACAAACAGCAAGAGTACTCTAATGTTTATGTTGTTCTAAAAGGCACACGCTATTCCTGTTACATTAGCATAACCAATCACAGTAAGCCTATATTGTATCCCCTTAACCAATCAGACTCTGCTACAATTGTCTTCTGGATTGCTGAAGACCATCATGTTGTGCCATGGTCATCTTCCTTAACCTTTAGTCACCTGACAGGTGCAATTTCACAAGACTGACTCGAGCACGCAACCCAGATCTTATACTTACGCAAAATCTCAACATGTATTATCTTGCATTATATACTCATATTTACACTATATTCCCCCTTTGAGACCTATTGATCTCACACAAAGAAAGAACACAGTGAGGCCAGACCTTTAGAACCCAATTCATGTATCTGCAGGCCTGAAAATGAGCAGAAAAAAAAATTGAAGTTCAGTTTTCAAAGAGTTCTTCCTCCATCCCAGGAGCATCTGAGCCAAACTCCCATCCCCATTGTCTAGAACAGGAAAATCGACCCCAAAACCCCGACAGACTAAGTTGAAGGAAAAAAGAAACAAAAATAAAATTTGAAAAGTCACATCCCTGTATGCCATCTGCACTTCAGCGGACAGTGGGTCATAATAATAGAGCGTTGGAATCTTTTCTGCAATGGGAGGTGACTCAGAACAGACCGACATGACGAGGAGTTGCTTTGCAGCAATGCGCACTGAAAAAAGACAATGAGAGGTCAAGCACAGCATAGCACAAAGGCAAGCACAAGCAACACAATAGTAGTGACGATTCAAATCCTGGCAAACTAAGCCCCCCAACCTCCCAAGATGCTGTCTAACCAGCGAAAGAACTGATGACCAGACTCCGCATTTTCCTTAAGCTCTCTTCTCGGATTTCTCAGCTTAGCCATTGCCTTAGTAAATGACCCCTCTGGACTAGTGTTATTAGGTATGAAGGTACAGCAACATTCCCCAGACATTACACAAACATCACCTTTCTCAGCCAACAGCCAGTCCAAGGCCAGCGTATTTTGTCATGCGATTGTGCTGGGTGCATCCAAATGCTTACCTAAGGCTGAGAGGGTATCATCGGTGTAATTAACAAACCTCTGCTGGTTTTAGTAAATATATTAATCCATTCAACATTTTTGCTAACACCAATGGTAGGGATAAGTGCTTCCCAGCCCACAGCAATCTCGTTTCTGGCCTTGAATTCATTCGGGATGCCCCTTGGCTGCTCTGTACTGTCAATGCGATCGCAGAGTCAGGGACATAATCTCTCCTATGGCATGCAGTATCCACTGAAGTGGTGTGTCAACCTGAGCTTTCAGGGATATAACAATTTCCTGTAGTAGCATCACTCAGGTGCAGGTGTCTCTCCATTCCAGGGGATGTGTTGGCCTCAATCCCCCTTTCATGCCACATGACCACCAGGTACCTGCCAGCAGGATAAGCTGGGCATCTAATTTACAATCTGGGGTGGTGCACCTGCAAACAGTCACTATGCTGGGTGTGACATTCCATGTCCAGGTGCACTTTCCCACAAAGTGGCGAACTAGGATGTCACCATGTTGCATAAAACACTCAAAGCCCAAATGGTGATGGAGGACAAGGGCCTGTATTGGTAACGTGTGGTTGTCTTTGAAGGTAGACCAAGGAGTATTGCAATTACATTTTCAGATGAGTTCACTTCGATCATAATAGGGAGATGCCTGGTACAACAAACACCAATATGGGCAATTGGGCATGTTGCTCGTACAGTTGAGGTAACACTGGTTGTTTAGGAGGCAGCACTTTCTTCTGCAAGATATAATCGTATTGGGGCATTGCCTATCACATTGACCTCTGTTCATTTGTTAACCATTTCACAACCATTCCAGCACCTGTGTCTTCAGAGGGTGTTGCTTTCACCCATCTACTGAATCTAACAATCACCATCAACATATATCTTTTCCCTCTCACCGTCTTTATCATGTCCACACAGTCAATCACCAAATATTTAAACGGTCCTTTGGGCACTGGTATGTAACCTATAGGGGCCGATATTCCCTTTCCAACATTATTCCGAGCGTATACCTTACATTGTGACAGGATGCAATCTGCTGTCTTATTCCCAGTCTCAAAGGTGTAGCACTGTGGTCTGCCTCTCCCACTTCACGGCTCACCTCGGGAAAGGGTTGCTCAGCAATGGTCACTGAGCAGGTATTTGAGGTAGGTTCCGCCCCCAGTGGGTATTCTGATCCCAATCAACCCTCACAGGGCCGGCACACAGCATTTGGGATCGCAAGGGTGCTGGACACATTTGGCTTTACCTGTAACTTGCATCGTGGTTCAGTCTGGTTCTGGCAATCCCAATAGAAAACCACCGCTCACCTCATTTGCGACTGAAAAATCCTGGACTAGTTCATATTGTTTGTCTGGATCATGTCAGCGACACCAGAAGGAAAACATAGCAAAAGCATAGGGTTAAACAAAGGTGAGTCAGCTTTTCGATTATTTTTCAATTGTGGGCTAGAGACCACATTAGTTAGACAGATGGCCACTTGTTTCAGTCTTATAACACAAGCCATTCGCATTCAGGCTATCCCAGAATTTTGCTGCGTTTACATTCTTTGGACATATTGAGCAAATTGGGCCGGTTTCTTCTTGCGGTCGGGGGCATGCTTCATTAACATTACTCTGATTCCTGGGATGGTCCCTGGTTGATGATGGCTCAGGCCACTCATCCCTACGATATCAGCTATGAAGACTGGATGCTTCATTTTCAAAATAAGGGAAGGTTTGTAATAATGGGTTGTGCTGGAGACAATCAGGAGATGATTGGGGCTCAATGGGCATCCTGGCATAAAATCTACATCCCTCATCCCTATCAGCATCATCCCCATCCTCAAATAGGTTTGATATGCCTGATATAGACTTGGGATTCCAAGTTAAATGCAAGTTATTTTTTACGGCATTGTTGCTTTAACCCTTTTATATATTACCCAGTCTTAGTGGCCTTACATGGTTTCTCCTGTTCCTTTTGTTCTTCATCTACTCATTCAGTCAGCTTTTAACTTTTCCCAGCTTTTGGGAGTTCTATTTACTGTACATACTTCTATCCCCTATCACATGCATAATTCCTTCAACTGGCCAGTAAGCTATCAGCTTTGTCCTTCCATTCTTTAATTAATAATTAATTAATGCATCCATGATTCAAAGTAACCATGAGGCAATGACACAGATAAAGATCACTGACAATGTGTTCAGGTATAAAACCAATCAATCTGCCAATTAATACTGATTTTGTGATTCAGGGCTAATACAATTAGTTATTAAAAAAATAACTAATATAATCATTATCTGTAATTCAGAAGTGGAAACTAAACAAGTGACTAAGACATTTTAAAAGTCATCAATATAAAGTGGAAATTCATTTATTCAAATATCAATTATAAATTTTAAAATGTACACAGTTTCCAACTCTGAAAGCCATTGTAATTACCTGGTTCTAGTCTCTTAATTTAAATCCCAGATTAGGTACATTATGTGGTTCTGACCAGTCATTGCTCATTTACAATGTTAAGGGCTGTGAAATGACTGCAGCTGTATTAAAAGGTCTTATCTATTCACATGGTAACAAAATACTCCTAATGTACAAATAATGGCCGTATCCAAAGATACATATTACCAATGCGATATTAAGTTTTGTTACATGATTTTCACAACATAATGTTCAACCAAAACTGCAGTTCTCAGTAAGGGAGGGAAATTGATATAGTGAAAAAAACCTAAAACTAGCACTCTATAATCACCAACGAGATGCAGCAATCTTAAGTGGAAACAAACGAATCCAAAACAAAAAAAAAATTAATTCTGCCAGTATAATTTTCTGAAAATAATATTATTGGTTTGGGAAATTTTCTATCTTTGCACTTGCAGTTCTAATTTTTTAAAAATTAAATTCTATAAAGTTCATGCAATCCCTCCACTCAATGGGCAAATGTTAAAGTCTGAGGTGATTTTCCTCAATGTTAGAGTTAGATTATTATTTTTTAAAAATTGAGCAGATACAAACTAAGGCCAGGATTTGCAGTGCTACTGCTTTTACTGCCTTTAGTCAAATCTTTGATTAGTCCAATGAGGTAAAAGGTGTGAAATTGATCTTTGCCAGTAGCATGAAATTTTGGGGAATTTGAGAGCAGGTTTATACTGGTGTCAAATTGTAATGTTGTCTTCCTCCATATTAAATGGATTTGAATTTAAATAAAATTGGCTGTCATGTAAACATAAAATATGAGGAGTTATAAATTGACAGTAGAGCAGTCATGGTCTGTAAGAAGAATGGGTGGGTTAATATTTCATTAACGTTACCTTTTTTTATTGCAAAATTTCAGTCTCTCACTCTCTCACACACACGCACACACACGAACATTTTCCAACTTTCTTTCTATATCAGTTTATAGCTTTTGTTTAATCCTTGCTTGGAAGGGTAACGTGGCACTCACATTTCAGAACAGTCAAAGTTAGGGAGCTTAGCCTCAAATCTTGGCTGTGATACATGGCTGCTTAACCAAGTGTGCAAAATCTAAATACCTCTCAGCCATTCCAACTGCAATTTTAACAATATTTTCAAAACAAGTTGTTCGTGCCTCTGCATTAGTCACGACCTAACTTCGGGAGCCCTGTCACCAATGATAGCAATGCCTTTCAAATTTCCCATAGCCAACAATCGTCCTGTGTTTTCATCTTAAAAGTTTCTAATCCACTTCCCTCCACCCTCGTATATACTGGACAATGCATTTCTCAGCCCCTCCAGATCCTGGGTTCCCCAGGGAACATATTATGACTGTTCTTCCCCACCCTCTGCCCGATTTACGAGCAAAGGCATCATTCGTTTTGCATGTGAGGTCTCTTTCTCCCTGCTATCATCCTCATCTAGGGAGTCCCCTTTCAGATCCTGACCCTATCTCTTACTCATCCCATCCATCCTGTGCTGCCCCCTTCAGACACTCCTCCAATCACGCTGTTCTAAAACCTTTTGCCCCTTCCAAGGGTCACGTTCCCTCTGACCCCCATCAATACTCTGTTTATAATTTAGAAACTCCTTGTATTGTAGCTATTCACATAATGACTGCAGTAACCCGAGTTCCTCTTCCAAATTCTCCCTGTGTTTTAGTTTTTTCCACTGCTTCCCGTAACAATTCTCTCTCATGCTGCCTTTCCTTTGATTAACTCCTTCATTTCCTCCTTCTCTGGCTCATTTTAGCATTATCGTTCTCATCCTCAACCCAATCAGTCAATCTCTCCTCCTATTTCCACTATTCCCTTAAATCAAAGGACATTGTTTTCTGTTTTCTGTGTTCCAGTAAGGTGTCAGTTCATCTAGCTCCTGCAGGTCAGGAAACAAAAGAGACTCGTGGTCCTGACCGTCAGCATTCTCAGACTGCTTTTGTTGCTCTTTGGCGGCTTGCCTGGTAATTACAGGTACCTGGTATGCTCTTATCAGTTTCTCTCCCTCTTGTCTGAAAAGTTTTAGAAATTTCTATCTCCTGTTCCCTTTTCCAATTCCTTTTATTAGAATCATCTTTTGGTTTGCGATTTTTAATTATTCCTTCCATTTCATCACACATTTATATTTAAGGTACCTGATTTTGGCCACTTAGTTAATAAATTCTTAGTTCATTTTCCCCCATTTCTCAGAGATCCTCATGACGTAATTTTTTTCTAACCCAATATTTCAACCGCAGTTCTTTTATTCATCTTGGCATATATTTCAGTCCAGCTAATCTATTGCCTCTGTTCTCAGAGTTCACTCCTCTTTGCCTAACAAGTCCAATAGCGCCTCATCAATTATTATGAGTATTCCCTAATTCTACAGTTTGTAATCATCTCTTATCGATCGGTCAGTCCCTAAACTTCTTTAGTTTCAACTAATTAATAGAGACAATATATCCTCGTTCGTTCTGCCTATGCAGACTCTTACTGTTCTAGGGTGGTATCTGCAGAACTTACTAATCACTGATGGTTCCTTACAAAACCTTAAAAGAAAATTATCTTAAATTCCCAAAGTGCAAATTAAAAATCAAAACACTCTTGGATCTCGAGCTCCAAAGAACAAGATACAAACATTCAATCACCAACAGGCAAATGTGCATTCAAACCAGATCACAAAGTGTTAAACTCAGAGTCTCTCTCTCTCTCTCACACATACACAGACCCTACTGCAAGCAGCTGGGAAATCAGCACAGACTCTCACGCACACACACAGACACAACACACCTTTCTGCAAGCAGCTAGGAAATCAACACCGAGTCAGGAGTTCCTCTCTCTCTCTCTCTCTCTCTCAGACCGACCTGCCCCTGCAGACCCACATGGCAGCAAGACAGTATCCACAGGAACTTACTAACACCATGTGGAATTTTATATCAGACAGACAATTTCTACTTTCTATTCCTACTTACCCCACCGCACAGTATTCTTAACCAATCCTCTTAGTTCTCCTCAAATTTTAACTTATTACCGGACTCTTTGGCTCTTTGGATTGGAGAGACCTTTCAGCAGCTATTCTGCACTTCTGCATCCCTAAAGATCTACCTCACTCAACAGAATTTAATCTGAATTATCAGCAAAATGCTTATCTTGTTTTGTGGGTGGCCGGCCTTTATTCTGTCAGGCTTGGGAGGGTCCGCAATGGACCAGGATGCACCCATGGCCTGCATCCTTTGTGTAGGTCACTTTCCGACCCTGCTTGCAGCCCCAATTCTGTTGTGGTTGATCACACCTGTTTGGAATAACCAGAAGATGCAGAGAATTCCTTGAGATAAACATTTATTTGCAAACAAAAGCTGCAGCCATCAGAGCAGACAACCCTGAAAGTACTCTAATGTTTATGTTAATGTTGTTCTAAAAGCCATGCCCTATTCCTGTTACATTATCATAACCAATTACACTAAGCCTAGATTATCACCCCTAAACCAGACTCTCCCACAATTGTCTTCTGGATTGCTGCAGACCATCGTGTTGTGCCGTTGCCATCTTTCTTCATCTTTTGTCACCTGACAGGCCACAGTCACGCAAGGCTGGCACAAGCACACAACCCAGACCTTACACTTACGCAAAATCCCAACATGTATTACTTTATAGTTATAAATTCATATTTAACATAGTATGAGCCAAGAGCATGCAAGTGGGACTAGTTTAATTTTGGATTATGTTCAGCATGGACTGGTTGGACCGAAGGGTCTGTTTTTGTGCTGTATAACTATGGTACATACACAATATATAAAGACAGACCACATACACATGCACACATGACACCACACACAAGATATATATACACACATGCCCATTATACATGTATGCACAGGATATATCATTCCAACAACATATGCATACACTTCTCAACACACCTCAAACAGCCATGAAATTCAAGTGTCAAAATTTTTAAACTGTGTTTCTTAAAATTAATTATAAACTGGATCCAAATAATTTAGTTACTGACCTTGAGAATTCTCCTGACAAGCAGGTCAGGCATGTACTGACAGTGTGAGAACAAAGGGGAAGGTCTGTGATAGGACAGAGGGGGCAGCAGTGATTCAATGCCAACATGAAATACTCACTCATTCCATTCTGAACCAATGGAGTCAGACAGATCTTCAGGTCAGAAAAATGACTATCAGCCCATTGAGTCTGCACTAGTCAAAACAACTACATAAACTATTCTAATCCCATTTATCAGAGAATCATAGAATCCCAACAGTGTGGAAACAGGCCCTTCAGTCCAACAAGTCCACACTGAACCTCTGAAGAGCAGCCCATCCAGACCCATTCTCTTACTGTAATACTCTATACTTACCCCTGACTAATGCACCTAACCTCACTATGGAAAACAGTTCTTTTGGTTTCCATTCTGTCCATTTTCTCTTCATAACTGAAACTTGCCAGCCCTGGTAAAGCTCTTTTGAACCCTTTTCAGTACAATCACATCCCTATTACAATGTGGTTTCCAGAACTGTTCATAATACTGTAGCTGTTGCATAACCAGCCTTGCATACAGTTCTAGCACAACCTCCCTGTTCTTAAATTCTACACCACAGTGACCAAAGAAAGAATGCCATATGCCATCTTAATAATCTTATCCATCTGTCCTCCTAACTTAAGGATCTATTTTACGTGCATACCAAGATCCATCTGATCCTTGATGCTTCTGAGGGTCCTACCATTCATCTTCTATTCCTTTAACTTGTTTGACCTTTCCTTCTCATCAGCACCTCGCAATACAATCAGCAAACAATCCATTTTGGGAGGATCTCTCGATAAATCAGCCCCAAAAACTGTTGTCATTTCAACTTTATTTTGCAAAATTAATTTTCCAAGCTTTCCATCATAGTGATTTATTTTAAAGATTATTTTATTCTTCTTTTCATTACTGTTGGTGATATGGTAAACAGATTCTCACAGAAGAGCATGGAGATAACTTTCTCTTGAGATTTCACTATCACTTTGCGTCAATGACTCTCAAAGATTCAGAGGACATGGTGCCTTCATTTGAGTTGATCATTGAGCATTAAACTTCTGTTGAAAATTCTCAAGGTGAATGCTAAAACAGAATTATTCTATTCAACTCACCTGCAAAGAGAGTCCAGCTGACATCACTCAGTTACAAATCCATATTGCAACTTTTCTAACTTTTACACATGGCTATATCACTGGCTCACAATGTCATTCATTTTAGCAAGGTTGAAACACAAGTACAAAATCAGGCACATTTGTGATTAACCAGGAAACAACTTTGTTAAGCAAAAGAAATGAAGATAAAGTAGAATATACTAATCAACTTACAGAAATCAATGATATTAAAATTGATACAGATCACAAATCCTACATCACAATCATCAGTCCCTAGACATATAAAATGGTCACAGCAGAATGCAGATCAGGAATTCTGATCAACATCCACATCAATTACCATTCAACACAATTTCATATAATCACCTTGAAAGTTAGTACTTTGAAAGTTAAATCAGAAATACGGAGATTGGAACAACTGGTGTGTACACTTTACAACACAAATGAATCCAGCAACAGAAAAATATCATCACAAAATATATCCCCAATAATACTAATATGAAAAGGTTCAAGTTTGGATCAATTTTGTTTCACAAGAGTAAAAATCTCACTGAGCACAGGAACATCTGTGCCACATCATTCATACCACGATTACCAATCAGAGCCAGAGTTCAGGATCTGTAATCCAACAGCTTCTTCATATCTTCTTGCCTCGGACAGATTCCTGCTGTTTGATTTCTAACAAGAGGCAAAGAATTATTTTAAATTAATCCTTCAAGGGTAAACATTGAAAAAAAGAAAACTGTAGACAGGAATTGTACAGAATACACAAAGGAACAGAATTTAACTCAAGTATCACTGATTCATTGTGAATCATTTCAAGCTAATTTTTCCTGTTTCTGGGGAGATAAGTTCTTAAAGGTTGACAGGAAATTTAGAAATTTCCCAATAGGGTCGCTCACAAATGAGAATTTTAAATTACAAAAAATGTTTTTTTAAAATGAAAAGCAAGGGTCATATCGGACATGTGGCCAACAAAATGATTGCAAATGTGAATTCCATGTCTGTTGTTATGGACCAGAGCAGACCCCCACAAAATATCTTAAGAAGGCAGCCTAGACACAAGCTTTTTCTAATTTCAAAGGAAGATGTAATGTGTTGTGTTGCAGATGCAATTTGATGATTAGACTACTCAATATTAAGTGAAACACAATTTGTTTGGAGACTGTATTTGAAATACAACAAAAGAAAAAAGAACTTGAAATAACTCAATGTGTCTAACATTCTGTTAACTATTACTAATTAATGCTTCCAATATAGTAATATCCTATAAACACACCTGTTGGCAAAAAGGCAAATTCAGAAAAATAGATTTGTCTCACAGGTAAGCTAGCAGCAAAGAGCAACCCTAGTTTCTAGCTGTAACCAAGAGAGGGAAAAGATGGCTTCTTCAAAACCCTGGCAACTTTTGCCTAAAGCTAAATGTAAGGAACTAAAAAAAGTTAGTAACCTGGTCTGAGAGAGCCAGCCACACCCATCCAGGCTGCTTCTATTCTTCCAACTTTAAAAAAAAGCAAGGCTTCACATGGCACCTCTCATTCAATCCCTCTCTGAAAAGAAACCAGGACAAAATGCACCTCTTAAAGCCATAGTATTTTCACACTGTCTGGATAAATAGAGAAAAATTCAGGAATGTCCCAGAAGCTACAAAGGGGTAGATTTTGAAAGCAAGGAAAGGCTTACAAACCAAACCATAATTACCTGTAAGTAAGTCAGTCTATAAACATGATGGCAAAAAAAAAAGACAGCAATCTGGGTGAGATATTTTTCCCATTTGACACAGGAACATGGGTTAAAAGTGAGCTTCAACCTGCTCTGTTTGTGTTAGTGACCTGGCATCCTGATGAGTCCCCTTCAATGTCCTTTGAAGGGGACAATTCTAAGACAAGCTATTAAACCCAACCACCTACACTGTACAGAGTAAAGGCAGTGAAAAGGTTCTCGCTGGCTCGGAGGTCTGACGGATAGCCACTGCCAAAACTAAACAGAACAAAGGAATTTCAATCCACCTCAAAGCCAAGAATCTCAAAGTCATATGTTCATTGTCAAATGAATACTCCTTGATCAAATTAATTCACATGGGAAGGGATTCTTTGTGAGGTTAGCCTGTTGTGATTAATTTAGGGAGTGAGTGAATAACAAATGGTCCCAGTTCTTTCTTTTCACCAAGGAGCTTAACAATTTGGGTTATCCCATCTGGAACTGTAGTAACCTGGGAAACCTTCCCTGGGTCTTGCCATAACAGGATCAGCCAGCTAGCAATGATACTTAGCTGATTGGCTTCAGTGTTTAGAAGGAACAAACCTGGCAGATATTATTGGAAGAATGCTTTGTTGGAAGATATTTCCATAATTCTCATTTCAGCCAAACTACACAGCCTTGAAACTCTCCTTCCTTGAACACAGACTCAACAAGTCTCTCTCAAACTGTTGTTTATTTTGAACTGACTGAGACTCAAACATTAGTAAATCAGGAAAACCAAACCTGCCACAGAGGAAGTGATTTACTTTGTGACTCATTTATTTCAGAGTCTCAACTCTACTGAAGCTTTCTCATGACATTAGATCATTAACATCAAGAATTGCAGCACACATTAAATAAATTGAAATTATCACAAGGTTTTTTTCAGTTCATTGTAATTTTTAAAGTTCCTGCTTTAACTATTCAAATATTGCTTCCTGACTTGTTTTAAACATAATAATTTCCAAGACAAGCATTTGTGAGAGTCAATGAAAACTGTTCAAAGAATGACCTCCTTGTTTCATCACTGTCCATTCATTGACAAACAGGGAAGGGGCTCTTTGTTTTTCCTGATTTCTTTCTTAGAAATAAGGAAGGTTCTGACAGTTAAGTCAGGAAGAATATTCAAGACTTAATATTTCATCCAATTTTGATAAATTGATCTGTTTCTCTCTACCAATTATGATTTTTTAAAAATTGTATTCAATGAACAATTTATTAATCACATATCACAATTCAGTTCAGTTCATTAATGTCTGTTCAAACACAGTTTTCTCAGAGACAGTTGGCTGGAAATTCAGAACTTACATTAAAACTTAAAGGAATTCCAACTCTATTCATGGCCCTTCAAGTAGAAACTAACTCCAACAGCAAGGGCTAGTTTAATAACCATGTAACTGGAAATGGTGATGATCCAAATGACTGAAACTGATCTTGCTCTCACTATGAATGGCAGTCTTACTTTCCATCTCAGTTAAAATTGAATCAATGAAGGATGTGGAAAATGAAAATATTCTACATTAAACTTCAGGAACCACAGTGCCAAATTTCTGTTCTTTCAGTCACATTTTGTGTCCGGAATTGACAATTTGCAGCAAATTCGGTCAGTCTGGTTGCTGTGAATTAAATTAAGCAGAACTCTGATTGAAAATGGAAGTACGGAAAATAATTGAATCATAAATTCTGCACACTAAATGTATTCTATATAAAAGTGCTGGGTAGGCTATACTGGATGAAACCAAACTCACAGCTGAATTCCCCCATGTGGTGAGATCCCAGTCTCAGCTGTGCTGTGCCATCAAAGCGTGAAACAGCCACAGCTCTGAAAGTGGACGTTATTTTCAAACTAAAACTATTCTGATATAAATAATTTCAACAAAATTGCATTTATCAGAAAGTTTCACAATGACAATAATATTTTTCTCTTGCACAATTCACTTAAAATTTGAATGCAAAATCTTAGGAAAAATAATGTAGCATTAGATCAAGTCATATATAAAATAATTGGAAAATTTACTCTGCAGATGGACTACTGGTCCATTTGTGCTCAATTGAATCAAGTGCCATTGCCTGAACATGGTCAAGATTTTAATCTATAGAACAGAACACTGAATACAATCGGCCATGAAATCCAGTGACCATTTACCATCATATTACTCTCCATGTCAATGTAGACTTCTTCTCCAATGCCTGGGTTTTAGTTATTGTTCACAATGATTTGTAATCCCACTGTTTAGGAAATGAGTGGATGATTTTGAGCTGTACTCAAAACCATCAATCTGGTTAAGTCGAATTCTCACTACTCATCAATTAACACTTTAGAGTGAGAATTTCTTTCCCTTCAAAAGGTGAGTCACAGTTCAAAGCAAACTGGCCTGTGATCCCCTATGGCTACAGAGATAAGAAGTGGTTGGCCACAACTCTCAGGAGAAAACTATCCCTTGAGGATGATGTACCAAACTACAGACTATTTCACTTTTCCAAAAATAGACTAAAATTGTGGTTAAAAACAAACTGCAGCCACTGGTCTGTGTGTGTTAGTGACTGAGGGGCTAGTTGAATTGTGTGCTGTGAAGTTGACAGCTTGAAAACAACTATTAGACATCCCTGTGCAGGAGGTAAAGAATGCTGGAGATTAATTAGAATTCCTACAGTGTGGAAACAGGCCCTTTGGTCCAAAAAGTCCACAACTACCCTCCAAGGAGTAACCCACCCAGACCCATTCCCTCTACCTTATATTAACCTCTGACTAATAATCTACACTATGGGTAATTTAGCATGGCCAATTTACCTAACCTGCACACCTTTTGATTGTGGGAGGAAACCGGAGCACCTGGAAGGAACTCATGCAGACACGGGGAGAATGTGCAAACTCCACAGAGACAGTCGCCTGAGGCTGGAATCGAACCCAGGTCCCTGGCGCTGTGAGGCAACAGTGCTAACCACTGAGCCGCTGTGCCACCCATACCGTGGATAATTATGGTTAATATATAAATGATGGGTAGAGTCAGAATAACGTCACATTTTTTAATCATTATACAAAGATCATAATGGAATGCAAGGAAGTCTACCAAGTTCCAGTCTATAGCAAGGAAGATATATTAATTTGGGCAGGGGATTTAACATTTAATAGTTACCTTATAGAGGAGGAATCGACACCAAGTATTCATTTTCAGCTTCATTTCATACCTTAGCATGTTTTTAATTTGCAGAGCTGTGTTATGAATCCTCAGTAATGTGGCATGTAAAAGAACATGACAAGTTAGATATTATCATTTTAAAAGAAGTAACTACAACTTTCTTTGGAATAAAATCTGAGACACTTACTGTTAACTTTCAGATAACAAGGAATTAAAACATTGAGGTTGTTTTGACAAAACAAAATACATTTCCAGCACCTTCTGTCTCTATCAAATTCCTGAGTTATCAGCTCTATATTATCCTCTTCCTGCTCCTGTTCCTTGCATGTTTTCTCTACAACAGTTATTCCATCACTATCAATCCAAACAAGTCTCATTGATTTGGTGACATCACAGACAGAGCAGGTCAGGGTAACGGAGTCTCCCTCAGTCACTGCATAAGAAGCTTCCACTGTGACTGTGTGATCAAGATATTCATTTAGGTTGGAAACAATGACTTGATCATTGAAAACAGTGGAAACATTCTGTCTCCTACATTTAATTGCGACCAGATTAATGGTCAAAATAATGACCTGATCCCTGAGAACAATCTGTAAAAACCGCTGCATCTTCAAAAGGAAGGCACAATCTGCACACTGAAAAACTTGTCAGTAAATACTGGTCACTGAGGGGATCAGTCAAATCTCAGAGTTGGCCTTGTTTATGCTGATAATTTGTAAGTGGAAGTTATTTATTTATCTTGATTCCTTAACTGTGAAGACCAGTTCCATTTAGTTTTAATTAGCATAGAATCAACTTCACAAATCAGCTGAATTTCATGTGATCAGTGACTGACTAATAAAGTGCGTACATTTTATCATGTAAATCTGCAAGAGTGAGAGACAGGAGACAAGATGTTAGTCTTTTGCAGTAACTAATAAACAGGGGTGCTGAAATTCAATGAAGCCAAGTACCATTGTCTTGCCTTGTATCATCTGGGAACACATTACTGGGCCAGGGAGATTGATTAAGATCTGAAAACAATGGCTATTCACGCAGACTATTTTTGAATTAAATAATGGGTTGTGGTACAATATCCATCTTCTCCCAACATAAACTCCCTGTCCAAGTGATGTCATTTCTACAAGGTCTGGAGGTAACACCTAATCAGTTAAATGAAAAAACATGTTACACATGCTGGAGATTTGCAGTAAAAGTAGGAAGTGCTGGAGTAACTCTTGCAAAGTCTTTGCAGAGAAACAGCATTAACTAATCAAATCCAATATGACTCTTCTTTGGAACTGAATTGTTTGAACTGTCTCAGCAATGAAACATCAAGTGATATCTCATACACATTCTAGTGGATACTTATTGTCTTGCTGTGGTGTTATCTCCTGGTCAGATGAAAACAGAAACACAGACAAGTGCATCAAAGTTTGAAACATCAGTCTCATTTGACAGGCGATGAGTGCAAGCCTGGGCAAACCTCAGACATTTAACCAATAGAAGGACAGTGAGGAGTTAATTTACTTAAGACAAGCAGTTAACCACTGTTTGCCTGATTACACATCTATATCAATTGATACAGTAAGGTTGAGCAAAAATACCCAATATTAAAACGTATGGACAAAACCCTGGATTTTTGGGCAGAACCCTGGACTTCCAAAACTTTTAAAAAGAAAAAGGGAGTGCTGGACTGAGTACTGTGGGAAATACAAACACAACCAGCAAAATGGACATTGTTGTCTGGGACTGTTATTCAGGATGGAATCTCAAATTACACCTCTTCTTCAAAAGAACAATCAAACAAAACCAACAGACCCTAGCCTGAGACAGCTGTTACATCTCAGGTTATACAGCACAGACACTTAGGAGCCTACAGAGATATTTGACGTTGAACTTTGATAAAAACCCCTACACACATACTCTAACCATTGGAAAGCAATTAAACTCAGTGGAGGACATCAAGAGCACTATGAAAGTTACAGATTTGGCATGGAGATGTTGGGGCCTACAGTCAGTATAATTGACTCACTTGAGTTGAAATTTGAACAATAACATCTGAACACAGGCATTTTGAAACCAAGAACACTGACAGCAAAAACCTCAATGACCAACCATGACCATGTGAACTAGACAAACCTAATCCACATCTGAATCCACCAAAGCCACAAGCCCTCATTCACAACCTGAAGGAAAAAGCCACTCGCAAAATGCATCAAAAATGAAGAATATTAGTTACCCAAACAGAGGTTGCTGGAAAAGCTCAACAGGTCTGGCAGCATCAGTGAGGAGAAATCAAAGTTAACATTTCAGGTCCACTGACCCTTCCTCAGAACAGAGTAATGACTGTTTTTGTTTCTGATTACAGCAACTGCAGTTCTTTCAGTTTTTAATATCAGTTACCCACCAGATAAGCACAATAAAATTCTCATGTGTGTTACTGTATCAGCAAACTCAACACAATCTGAAAAAGTCTGAAATCTTCATTGAGGCTCCAGGTACAGCAGGCCAGAACAGCCAGGCATACTTTAAAACCATGTTCTGAATGGCAAACACAAACTCAAGGCCCTAAAATTTTAACATAGCTGGTAGGGAGGGGAAGGCATGTGGTGCCAGCGCATTGGGACCCAATGGGTTTGAATTCAGGTTAAAAGTCTAGATATAAATACTGTTTGTCTTCTGTATGTCAGCAAAGAATCTCTAATCATGGTAATCTTTTTTGCATTGTGCGTTTTTAAGTACAAGTGTCTTCCTGTGCATTTCATTGTATTAACTTAGAATTTACTGAGTTATCCATTTCTTATACAAAAGGAAATTATAATATCTTAAATAAATAGAGATTCTTTTACCCTGAAACATCTGTCTCCTGTTTCTTCATTCATATTCTCATAAATAAGTAGTGTCCAGAACCAGAGATCTGGAACCAATTTGAACTGCTCAAACATTAGGAAAATAACTGATTGCAAAGCAGCACCCTACAGGGAATTCAGTGGAACCTATGACATTCAGCATCATTGACCTACCTAGCGTTTTGAGACAATGATTCCCTATTCAAAACTCTTGTGGACGGGAAAAACATTATCCTGATGTCCAATCTGTTCAGCCCTTTCAGAAGTTTATACCTTTTAATGAGATTGTTTCTCATTTTCCTGCATTCCAGTGAATACAGAGTTGACCCAATCTCTGCTCAAATGACAAACAAGTTGTCCGAGGAAAATGTCTGGTGAATGTTTACTGCAGTCCTTCTGTACCAAGTATATCCCTTCTTAGGTAAGTATATCCAACCTGCACTTAGAGGTGTGAACAGTTGCACTAAGGCAACTTTGCTCTTGTACTGAAATCCTCTTGTGCTAAAGGCCAACATACCATCTGTCTTCCTAATAGCTTGCTGCAAATTTCTGAAGGTGCCATGCAATAGATTAATGCTTTACCCACTGGAGCTTGGATGGAGCAGTGTACTCTGCCAGAAGGAACACTTGCTTATGCAGAAGAATGTGGCAGTACATTTTTAAAAAAGATTTGTAGGTAACAAAATAGCATTCACAAATCTAATTCCAGTGGACTGAGGAATTAATCAGTATTCATAATATGTTAATGAATGAAAAACTGGTTCCTGCTTATTATGGACAGGAAACCTGACCTGTTCAAAAAGTTCTCAGCACTTAAATTGTCAAAACTTTAATTAGGAAGCAGAAATGCTGCATGTGCCCCCACCCCATCCTTATAAAAGCTTCAGGCAGTCCAGGAAACTTCCTGTCATGATTATCATTTTTGAGGCTAGGTTCAATTTCACAACCTCAGTACTTGAATGGAAATTCTATCAACTGCTGGTTGAGATTTGAACTTATGTCAACACAAAATATTAGCCTGTGTCTCAGGATTGCTCAGTCAGTGATACGGGTTGAAACTTTATTGCTGGAACAGCACAGCAGGTCAGGCAGCATCCAGGGAACAGGAGATTCGACGTTTCGGGCACAGGCCCTTCTTCAGGAAAGAAGGGCCTGTGCCCGAAACGTCGAATCTCCTGTTCCCTGGATGCTGCCTGACCTGCTGTGCTGTTCCAGCAATAAAGTTTCAACTTTGATCTCCAGCATCTGCAGACCTCACTTTCTCCCCTCAGTCAGTGATACCACCACCTGCTCTAAGCTCTGAGAAGTTAATGGTAACATCCATCAGCCTGGATTTATTTTGAAAATCACTTCATATTTTATATAAAATTTGGTTAGTTGTTAGGTTGGTTCAACTTACAGCAAATTGCACAGAAAAATTTATATTACTTTGGGAACATTTATGGACACTCTCGGAAATCAATTGAGCAGCTTCTCCAAAAGAGCTTGTGAGGAAAATTTAAAGCTCATAAAATTAAATACAATTAAAATGGACAAGGGACATCACAGTTTAACATTAAAGCCAAACTTTTGCTTCAAGGATTGTTTTATAGATCTGTGCCTTTCAGATTTATTTACTTCAAAAACTGGTTATATTGTTCCTGATTTTCCCTCTCCCACCTTCTTCTGCCTGGATCGATCATATGCTAAGTTTTGGAGTGGATCAGAGACATTGCAGTTTAACATTAAGGCTGTGATTGAAGCTTTCAACCCTGCTAATGATCTTGTCCCTGGGATTTGGGAAAGCGTCAGCAATAGAGGCCAGAGGAGAGTAGGAGCCCTACTCAGCCTTAATTTGTAGAGAAGCTGGAATGTCCAAACATTGACTTTGAGGTTTAACAGCCTTTCTATTAGAAAACTGTAGTTTCTGTGCATTGTGCTCCACTTTTAGACAACTTTTGTATTTCAAGTAGAATTAGCCCAACTCAGTGATGACTGAACTTTGAGCTGAAGAGGAAGAGGAAGTTCATCTTTTCTGTGGTTTCACAACAGAAACTTGCTGATTTTGACAGTACTGAGAGCCTCATCACTTTTTTTAAAAGAATTGATTTAAACGTGATTTAAGTAACTGAATAGGTTGGTTAAAGGCCTTGTACTTTCTAAACTTTTACTCAAGATGACATCGAATTCCAGGAGTCTGAAGCCTGGAACTCAGAGCTGCACAAGTAGGGATGCAAAATCAGTGCCAACCGACGGCCATGTCCCAAATATGAGTAAAATAAAGATTGAGGGGTGCAGCCTTACATTCGCAACGAACGACAGTCCACTTACATTTTTAGGAGTGAGACAGCGATTAGAAAGACTCACCCAGTAAATCATTCATCGAGGAAAAGCCGAGAAATGCCTCCCCTCTCCCCTTGTGAAATGAATTTGCAGGAACCATCACTATCGATGCAGAACTGAAATTTATCAACAATTTTTGTTTCTGCTCCCGATGTCATGTGCTATTTATCCAGCGGATTCATATTAAGCTGGCTGGGACACCCGAAACATGGATAGGGTACTGTCAAACTCGCAGTGCATGCTGGGAATAGCATATACCATTAAGCATCGTACTATACTAATAAAATAACTGCTTAGAAGTGGTTCAATGTATTAATTTTTAATAAACTGATACCTAATCCTATCTGTCACGACAATCTAAGCCATTCAAGTTCTGAGGAAGGGTCTCAGACTCGAAACGTTAATTCTTATTTCTCTTCACAGATGTTGTCGGACCTGTTGAGCTTTTCCAGCAACTTCTGTTTTTGGATCTAAACCATTGACTCTACAGTGACTCACGGCAACAAGATGGATTTGGATCCCTGTTCCTGAATTATTAGCCACATGCTCTTGTGGATGTGTAGATTACAGAACAGGAATCTGTTGCAAACGATATTACTGCGGTAATTACTGTTACTCGCCAATTGGTTTAGTAAAAAAACTTTATTATTTTAGAGAGAAAGGAAAACACCTGACCGCTTTAGAAAACATTGTAAATTACTAAGTCACGAAAATAATAATGAAGACCTGAGATAAATTCTAATCCACTTGCTCAGACATGTCATAACACACCTCTGAGTAGGTGGGACTTCATCCCAGATCTTGAGCCTGACCTCAACCTCCCTTCACCAGAGCCTTTCATCTCAGGTTCCCACCACTGATGAGCTGAAGGTATCAGAAGTAGGCTTTTCAGTTCCTGAATTTGCCAAATCCCCGTCTACAGTGCAATCATTCTTCCCCTGACAGTGACCTCCCATTCCATCCAGCCCATGATTTTGCTGATCTCCTTGAAGGATTTGTGAATATTGATTTGAATGTGTCAATTAAATAATTATGGTGAACTTCTGGCTGAAGATGTGACTGAGGTTACCAAAGGCCAGCTGCAAGTATTCAGGTGCATTGAGACTAATTTCACAAAAAAGGACGGAATCCTGAAGATAAGACACTAAGAGTCGGTTTCCAAGCGCATATTTGTCTCTGTCACATTCCAGACCCAGGGGAGGGTGCACACAGGAAATACCTATTCTCCTCCCGCCTCAGGGAATCCTGTTATAGGGGAAACAGGCTTGGAGACCTGTTATATGTGTGTCCTTTACAAATTCCTCTCCCACTCGCGTGTATCTACCCTGATAAATTTCCTTGCGGGCAAAAAGTCACAGCATAAGTAGAGGAAGATCTGAAGAATAGTTCTACTGGGCTTGAAACGTTAACTCTGTTTCTCTCTCCGCAAATGTTGCTGGACCTGTTAGGTTTCCTCAGCATTCTCTGTTTTCAAATCTCCAGTATCTGCAGTAATTTGCCATTATTTGAGAAAAAGCATAACCTTTTGTCACATGGATTTATCCATTTCCTCTCCTTTGATTTTGGATTTTTTTTCATTAAAAATGCAATTTTAGGTTGCTCTCCTCATCGATAAACTGAACATTTAATGGAAGTGTACTGCTTTTTTTTCTACAACAGTGACTCCAAGGAAGGAACATGCTTCTTTAAATGGAATAAGACGCAAAATTGTAAATGAAATAATGATATTAATAGTTACATAAATTAATTTGAAGTATTGTGACTGAAACGCTACCATTGTTCGTAGTTCTAACAGACAACTCAAATTGTTTTTATTTTGTGGACGGACAAGGTCATATTCCATGAAAAGTACCAGACAATCCTGAACATGGTCCTATTGGCTGGGAATAGAAACCACACACAGGGCAAGAAAAACAGCAGATGCTTACTTTTCAGAAAAGCTCTGGGAGCTGATGGAATTCAGAACCGTGAATGCTATTAAAATAACAAGTTGCACCCGCGGATAACATTGGATTGTGGTACCATTAATCTGAGACTTGCAAAACTCACGTTTTGCGGGATTGTTCATCTGTTTCAGACACAATTGAATAAAATCATCCTGATAAAGAATACAACATTTTCAGGCTCAAAGTTTAGTCAGACTATGTTTAGAAAAAATTAATATGTTGATTTCTTGTAAATAATTGCATATATAATAGGGAGCCGAGAAGAAAGTGTAAGTATGTACGGCAGAGAGTGCATCTCTCACTGAAACACCAAGGGATACATTCTGTTCGTCATTCCTTTTGAAATTGTGAAAATGAACAAAACTGTGTTGACAATTTTACCAGAAACAGCAATCGGAGCAGTTCATATAACAGTGAGTCTGTGCAGGAGTCACACTCTGTTGCATGTGCTGATTTTTTTTACTGAACTAATTGGCGAATAACAGTAATTATCGAAGTAGTATCGTTTGCGACAGATTCCTGTTCTGTGATCTACAGAACATGTGACTTCTTTTTGCCATGAACATCATCACTGTTAAAATCATAGCAACATGGGGAACTCTTACATTGCTTCTCTTCAAACTTGCTCCCCGTCTTGCTCCAGTTGTCATATTTCCTTTCAATCCTGCTCTACGCCTGAAATCGCAAGGATGGCACAGTGGCTAGCACTACTGTCTCAGAAAGCCAGAGACTCGGGTTCAATTCCCACCTCAAGCAACTATCTGTGTGGAGATTGCACATTCTGCCTGGGTTTCCTCCCATAGTCCAAAAATGTGCAGGTTAGATGAATTGGCTATGCTAAATTGCCCATAGTGTTAGGTGAAGGGATAAGTGTTAGGTAGGGGAATGGGTCTGGATGGGTTGTTCTAGTTGGGCCGAAGGGCCTGCTTCCACACTGTAAGTAATCTAATCTGTCTTCTCCTGTTCCCACCAATGACTCATGCTTTATTCATTCAGGGGGTGGGTCAACATTTCTTGTCCATCACTCTTTGCCCTTGAGAAGGTGGAGGTGAACTGCCTCCTTGAACCATTACTGTCCATATGATGGACGTGGTATGGCTCAGTGCCGTCAGATTTTTGGTTGGTGGGTCATCTTACTGACCACCTCCCTTTCATCCATCGTGTGATTGAGTTAAAATTTAAAATTCTTCATTTAAAGTTTCAATTTTAAAGAAGGTAGATACAATTTAACTGTCACAAGCTGCTAGGCAGGGTGCACTGGAAATCAATCTGGAAATCAATTTCTTGATTGTCATCATTGTGAAAGACGACAAATTTAATCACGAGGATAGTTTTAGTCTGACCCTGACTGCTACCTTTCCCTTATTTGTTCAAAGAATCGGTGTGGGCAATATATGCCAATATAATTGCCCAGACAGCTATTAAGAATCAACCACAAGCCCGACCAGATAAGGATGGCAGATTTTCTTCCCTAACAGGCATGACTGAGCAAGATGGCTCCTCCTTATCAATCAAACCAGTTTCATTATTATCATTACAACCTTTTTTCCAGACTTTTATTGCATTTTCATCTGCCATGGCAAAATTCAAATCCGAGTCCCCAGAACATTACTTGGGTCACACGGTTAATCGTCTTGCAACACTCCCATGAGGCAATCTCTTCCTGAACCTATCAGCAGTCAACTTGAGTTAGAAAATGGCTGTGTTTGGAGCATTAGCTTTGGGAGTGCAGCTCCTTCATCACATAGTTGAGTATAAATCATAAGTCACAGAATTTATCGCACAGGATTACAGTGTCATGCAGTGATATTTGAATAAACCCGGTTGTTAAATCTTTCATCTTTTAGAATGAGTTTTGGTTCATAATATGTGAATCCCAGAACATCTTTTAAGTCACCTTCTCAAAATACCTTAAGGTTTTATAACAAAAGGTGACATCTCAGCTCGGACAATGCATTAAAGGTGTGAGGTCAGAGTCTGTCTCTATCCCAATCTTGAGTCAGACTGGTTTTATTTCCAAAGTGGAATTTACAAATTATTACATTGCCTGCATTGACTGCCTGCAGATTGTGCATTTTTTGAGCAAAATAGAATGTATCTGCAAATATAATTCTGCATTTACAAATTCATCCTATAGACATGTGTGTGTGCATGCATGAGAGAGAGAGTGAGTGTGTGCATGTGATTATATGTGTGTGAGTGTGAGTGTATGTGAGAGAGATGTGTTTGCATAAGTGAAAGCTTGATAAAGTGCGTTTGTCTGGGTGTGGTGGAGTATAAGCCTGTGAGAGAGTGTGTGTGTGGGTATGAGTGTGGGGGTTGTGTGTGTACATTTATGAGAGAGAGGGTCTGCATGAGTGTGTGAGTATGTATGTGTGTGTGAGAGAGAGTGTATAGTGCAGTGAGGTCACTTGTAGCGTAACATGAATCCAAGATCCTGGTTGAGGCCATCCTCATGGGTACCAAACTTGGTTATCAGGCCTCTGCTTGGCCATTTTGTGCTGTTGAATATCCCAAAGTCTGTCTTGGAGGACAGTCACATGAAGATCTGAGGCCAAATGTCCCTGACCGCTGAAGTGCATCCTGACTGGGAGGGAACGCTCCAGTCTGTTGATTGTTGTGCAGTGTCCATTCATCCGTTGTTGTAGTGTCTGCTTGGTCTTGCCAATGTATCATCCTTCAGGGCACCCTTGCCTGCAGCTTATGACATAGACAATGTTGGCTGGGCCACATGAATACCTGCTGCATGCACAGTTGGGGGTGTCCCTATGGTAATGGTGATATCCATGTTGACACTCTGACACATTTTGCAGTGGTTGACATGACAGAGTTGTACAGTGTTGTGTTCAATGTTGCCCTGAAGGCTGGGCAGTTTGTTGTGAACAATAATCTGTGGAAGGTTTGGTGGTTACTTAAAGGTGAGAAGTAAAGGAAGGCCTTGGTGAGAAGCTCATTCTCAGTGATGATGTGTTACAGGATACGAAGAACATGGTGTAGTTTTTCCGCTCCCGGGAAGTACTGGACAATGAAGGGTACCCTATGGAGTGCAACCTATGTCTGTCTCCTGAGGCAGTCATTACAGTTCCTCGCTGTGGCATGTCAGAACTGGTGATCGATGAGTTGAGCGTCATACCTTTTTTTAATAAGGGCATTCTTGAGCACCTTCAGGTATCCATCATGTTCCTTTTCATTTGAACACATCCTGTGTAGGCGTAGGTGTTGGCTGTTTTAATACGATTAGGGTAGAACCTAAAGAAGTGCAGCATTGTGAGGTTATCCATGGGTTTGTGGTAGAGTGAGGTACTGAGGTGCCCATTCTTAATGGAGATGCATGTGTCCAAGAATGAGACAGATACTAAAGAGTACATGATATTCTCTCTCTCTCCCTCTCTCTCACACACACACACTTTACCAAGCTTTCACATACCCAAGCACACACTCTTTCACACGTACTCACACTCACACACTCACTCTCTCCCTCTCCCTCTCATGCACACACACACGTAAATCTATTAGCAGAATTGTATTTGCAGATACATTATATTTTGCTCAAACATGCACAATCTGCAGGCAGTCAATGCAAGCAGTCAATACATGTAATATTTTGTAAATTCCACTTTGGAAATAGAACCAGTCTGACTCAAGATTGGGATACACAGAGACTCTGACCTCAAACCATTAATGCATTGTCTGATCTGAGATGTCACCTTTTGTTATAAAACCTTAAGTTATCTTGAGACGGTGACTTAAAAGAAGTTCTGGGCGTTACATATTAATGAACTGAAACTTGCAACCCATTTTAAAAGATGAAAGACTTAACAATCAGATTTGTTCAATACATCACTGTGTAACACTGCAATCTTCCGCTATAAATTCTGTGTCTTATGATTTTATATTCCACAACCATCTGATGAAGGAGCAGCACTTCCTCCATATCATGTGTTTGGAAGAGCAATGAGCAGTGAGGAAACTCAGTACAGGCAGTGAGGAAGATATCAAAGGAGCCTTTGCTGAGAGGCCAAGAGTTGACTGCTGAGGTCCTGGGGTTGGAGGCTGTGGGAACAAGAGCTGGAGTGCATGTATTTGCCAAGATCTGACTTAAGGCAGGAGATGCCGGATAGAGAGTCTAGATTAGAGTGGTGCTGGAAAAGCACAGCAGGTCAGGAAAATCAACATTTCGGGCAAAAGCCTTCTATTCCTGAAGGACTTTTGCCCGAAACGTCAATTTTCCTGCTTCTCGGATGCTGCCTGACCTGCTGTGCTTTTCCAGCACCACTCTAATCTAGACTCTCTACCTGGCATTTGCAGTCCTTGTTTTTACCTAGGAGATGCCAGGTAGCCTTTCGTTGAGGCCGGAAGAGGCTCCATATTTGAAAAGCCTCTGTGTAACTGGACAAGCTTTTGCATTCTGAATCAGCCCTGATCCGATAGTGGGCAGTGATGTCATTCCCATCTCCAAACTCTCAGATACAGTCTGTCTCCAATGGAAACATAGAGATTCATCTCAACAGTACAGCGGGAAAGCTGATTAGATCCAAGTCAATAACAGTCTATCTGATAGTTAAATACGTTGCTGTGGAGGTTGGGAAGTGCATATGTATGAAGCAAAGGAAAATAGATCCATCATTCGCACAGTGAAACTAGATTTTTCTGTGATCTCTGTAAGTGCAGTTCCTTCACAGTGAATATTAAAAAGTTAATGACATAAAACTGTTTCATTTAGTGTGAAAATCCACATGTCAATCAGATAGAGGGCTCATTTCAACATTGAACTAAATCTGACACCTCTCCTCTCATTGGCACTTTTTATTGAGTTCTGCTGTTGTTCAAAATGTTTCCAGTTGCCACACATTCTGTGCTTTCAATAAACATTGAGTTAGGAGCAGAACTAAAGGAAGAGATAAGGGTAGGGAATCAATGGCCGTGAATAGAGAGGGAAATAAAGAAACAGAGAATACAAGAGCAGGAGTAGGCCACTCTGCCCTTCCAGACTACTCTGCCATTCCATGCGGTCATGGCTAATCATTCAACTCAGTACCTTATTCCCACTTTCTTCCCTTATCTTTTGATCCCTTTAACCCTAAGAATTATATCTAACTCCTTTAAAAATTCAATATTTTAGCATCAAATGCTTTCTGTGGCAGAGAAATGCAAAGGATTTCCACACACTGGGCAAAAACATTTCCCCTCAACTGAGTTCTAAATGATCTATCTCATATCTTTACACTGTGGCCCCTAGTTTTAGATGCCCCAGTCATCATGAACATCCTCCCGGCATTTTCCTGTCTCATTCTATTAGAGTTTTACATGTTTCTATGAGCACCACCCCTCATTTTTCTGAACTCTAGTGAAAATAGCCTTAACCGGTCCAGTATCTTTTCTTATTTTAGTCCTTCCATCACAGAAATCAGTCTCGTTAACTTTCCTTGCACTATCTCAGTAGTCAAAATGCCTTCCTCTGACAAGGAGAATAAAACTGCCCACAATACTTCAGGAGTAGACTTAACAAAGTCCTTCTACTGTAGCTGCAAGACCTGCTCCTGTACTTCCCTTGCTTAGATCTAATACTGTCTATACATTGCCAGTTTAATTCCTTCCCCAATGTTACCACTGCAGATTGAGGTGCTTCCAAGCTCTCCCATACAGAATCCACTTCATGAAAGTGAATATCTTTCCTCATCATTGTGTTAATTTCCATTTTAAATAGCAATGCTACCCCACGTCTTTTTTCCTCTTTATCTGTCCTTTCTGTGATAACTGAATGACTGCTGAATATTCAGTTCTCATCTCTGGACTCCAATATCTGATCTTTATCTTACCTGTTTATAGCTATTTATACAGCTAGTTCCTTGTGGAACAAACACAATCAAATCACAATCAGCCACAAAGCTTTGAGGCTATTCTATTTAACACCCTTAGTCCTGTGCACATTATTTTTCACCACAACCATTTGATTCTTTCTCTTGAATTCTCTGCAATTCACTTTGCTCATTTCTCATTTTTTCCTTTCAGTTCCATCTTTGTTTTCCTCTGTATAGAGTGTACAGTTTCTTGTCAAAGCATAAAATACACAGGGGAAGTGTTCTGATCCATCCCTGAAAGTCTTCAAATCACCCAGGAGACACCACACAAAGAGAATTTTCATCAATCAGAGAAATTTGTCCCCTGATATATAATGGACAGGTGTTAAAAGTAGGTGCCCCTCCAATTACAAATGAGTTGTCTCACTTGCTTGCTGCTGGCTCACTACTGAACCTAGGAACAATCAACGTGAGTGACAAACCGCTTGTGATTGGAAGAGGAATGGGCAATTCCTGAGGAAAGTCAGTGCAGGCAAGGAGAAAGTTGTCAATGAGCCTTTTCTAAGAGGCCAAGAGCTGACAGCTGAGGTCCTGAGTTTGGAGACTGGGGAAATAAGAGCTAGAGTGCATGAAGGGTGCGGTTTTCCAAGATCTGTCTCAATGAAAATGACGACTTCAGATGCTGGAGATCAGAGTCAAAGACTGGAAAAGTAGGGTCCATCAGGCAGCATCCAAGGAGCAGGAGAATCAAGTTTCGAGCAAAAGCCCTTTGTCAGGAATGAAGCTTGTAGCCCAAGGGGGCTGAGCAATAAATGGAAGGGGCTGGGTGTGGGGGGAAAGTAGCTGGGAATGTGATAGGTAGATGAATTTGGGGGCGAAGGAGATAGGTCAAAGAGGACGGTGGAGCAGATAGGTGGGATGGAAGATGAACAGTCAGGACAGGTCAAGGGGGCAGTGCCGAGTTGGAAGGTTGGCTCTGGGATGAGGTGTGGGGAGAGGAGATGAGGAAACTGGTGAAATCCACATTGATCCCGTGTGGCTAGAGGGTCCCAAAGCGGAAGACGAGGTATTCTTCCTCCAGGCGTCGGGTGGTTAAGGTTTGGCAGAGGAGGAGGATTTGTATGTTCTTGGCGGAGTGGGAAGGAGAGTTCAAATGTTCAGCCACAGAGTGGTGGGGTTGTTTCGTGTATGTGTCCCAGAGATGTTCTATGAAATTTTCCGCAAGTTGGCATCCTGTCTCCCCAATGTAGAAGAGACCACATCTTGAGCAATGGACACAGTAGACGACGTGTGTGGAATTACAGGTAAATCTCTATTGTATGTGAAAGGATCTTTTGGGGCCTTCGATGGAGGTAAGGGGGGAGATGAGGGCACAGGTTTTGCACTTCTTACGGTGGCAGGAGAAGGTGCCGGGAGCGGACGGTGGGTTTATGGGGGGGGGGGCGGGGGCATGGAGCTAACAAGGGAGTCACGGAGGGAATGGAAAATTGTATGTCCGCTGAGGAGAGCATGTTTGGAGGAATCAGGCTGAGGAGAGCAGCTTTGGGGTATCAGGCAGAGAAGAGCAGAGTTGTGGGAATAGGGCAGTGGAAGGCAGTGTTGGGAGCATCAAGTGGTTGGTGATAGAGTTGGGAGTGTAGCCAAAGGAGAGTACGGATGTGGGAGGTGCTCGGGGCTGCAATGTGTGGTGCTTTGAATGAAATGCAGATAAATTTCGTGATACCTGCAGGTGAGAAGATCAAGCCACTACTTGAATCATCACAGAGGTTTAATTCAATAATGAAAGTCTGATTTTCTTGCCTGCTGCTCAACTAATTTTACTCTGCCCAATATTCCTCTCACCATTACTGTAATTGGAATGTTGCATTGCTCTTTTCAGCAATCCCAAAATTGCAGTTAAACTGCAGCCACCATGGCCAGACAGAATAAATGTTCTTGCTTAGGATCAGACTATTGGAAATTTGATGTCTTAGAACAAAGAACAATACACCACAGGATCAGGCTCTTCAGCTCACCAAGCCTGCGCTGCTAAATGATGTCTTTGCAGCTAAAACCCTTTTGCCTCTCTGTGAACTGTATGTGTCTAGTCCTGCCCATTTATACATCTGTCAAGATGCCTCTTAAATTTTGATATCAGTTAAAGGGAAAGAAACATGACATAAAATGAGGAAAGATTTAATGATTTTTATTACAGTCTCTCTTTTCTACATATTGATTTTATCCAAGTTTATAATGCTCAGATAGTTCATTGTTTTGACAAAAATATCATGATACAATGTCTTAAAAATCAAAACAGAAATATTTTAATGCAATAATAATCAATTATTATTTTGTCTTTTCTCTGTCCTTCCACAAGTGTAAAGTTCTAGCATGTGTTTCCTTGTCCATCTTTTGTAGATTTATACGGAGTGATTTACACTCTTTATCGATGATCTGTGGCCTAATTCCACGGGTCTGCCTTTTGCCCATATCCTTTAATACCTTTGCTTAACAAAAAGACCTATCTCAGATTTAAAGTTAATAATTTATCCAGCTCCCACTGTCATTTGTGGAAGAGAGTTCCAAGTGTCGATCACCCTTTGGGTGTAGAAGTACTTCCTGATGTAATATTATAAACTTTAGTGCTTTAGTAATTGTTCTTGGATTGAAGGAATCAACAAAGATAAACTGTTACACACACAGAAGGAACCACTAATTACTTTGTCTAGAATAAACTATTATGGGATAAGGACAAAATTATACAGGAATTGAAAGTAATTAGCCCTTCTGGGAGAAGGAAACTACGTAAACAAAATTGTTTTATCAACTGCTTGATGAATGGCTGCTTCAAGCCACAATGACAGGAAAGCTGTCACTTCAGACAGTCAATGCCAAATGGACCAAGGAACTGGAAGCTATTTCTGATAAGAAGACAAGCAACAGACTTGCAATAATTTGGATGAAAGAATCTGAAGAATCAATAATGTCACATCATAGACCTAAAGGACAAAAATCAATGTAAGAAACCAGTACCAGAACAATTCAGTAGCAGAACTTTGAAGAACCCAACACAGCTCCAGGATCAAACCCTGGATACTTCCAGAGAGAGAGCCTGTTTGTTGGAATCATGCTTAATTTCCACCATTAATCAAGTAATACCTAGGTTGAGTTGTGAGGCTTAAATTGCTTATTTGAGGGATTTTATTTTGATTTACATGCAACAAAAATTAAATCATTGTTTCTGAACTTGATTGTCTATGAGACTTCTTAATAAGTAACTAAATTAAAGGTGATTTATCCATGACACTAATATCTCTTCTGGTCCTAGAATGATCTGTCACTAATTTTCAGGCTATCGCATCTCGTTCTAGAATCCACAACCATGGAAGTAGTTTATCTTTATCTACCCTGTCTGCTCCTGTTAATAAATTGAAGACTTCAACCAGATCATCCTTTAACCTTTTAAATTCAATAGAAACCAGACCAATCTGTCTAGTTTCTCCTCAGAATTTAACCTCTGATTTCTAGTAATCATTCTTGTAAACCTATGTTGTCGTTCCTCCAAGAGTAATATATCATTAATAAGGTATGGAGTGCAGATCTACTCACAGTACTCCGAGCAGGGTCTAACCGGGTTTTGTGCAACTGCAGCATATCTTCTGCATCCTTGTCCTCCAGTCTTCTCAATATGAAGGTCGACATTTCTTGAGATTTCTTTATTATATTCCACCTGTGTGTGACATTTTAAGGATTTATGCCTCTGAACCCCCAAGTCTCTTTGGCCATTCACCATATTTAACTTCATACCATCTAAAAAGTATCCGAATCTATCCTCTTTCCATTCAAAATGGATGACTTCACACTTGCTTACATTGAACTGCATTCACCGCAGTTTTGCCCAATCACTTTGTCTATCAATATGCTTTATAATTGTGGCCTGTCATTTGCACTGACTAGAATGTGATCTAACATTGCATCATCAACAAATTTGAATATATTACTTTCTATGCTATCATAGAAAGTTCTTAATAAGTAACTAAATTAAAGGTGATTTATCCATGACACTAATATCTCTTCTGGTCCTAGAATGATCTGTCACTAATTTTCAGGCTATCGCATCTCGTTCTAGAATCCACAACCATGGAAGTAGTTTATCTTTATCTACCCTGTCTGCTCCTGTTAATAAATTGAAGACTTCAACCAGATCATCCTTTAACCTTTTAAATTCAATAGAAACCAGACCAATCTGTCTAGTTTCTCCTCAGAATTTAACCTCTGATTTCTAGTAATCATTCTTGTAAACCTATGTTGTCGTTCCTCCAAGAGTAATATATCATTAATAAGGTATGGAGTGCAGATCTACTCACAGTACTCCGAGCAGGGTCTAACCGGGTTTTGTGCAACTGCAGCATATCTTCTGCATCCTTGTCCTCCAGTCTTCTCAATATGAAGGTCGACATTTCTTGAGATTTCTTTATTATATTCCACCTGTGTGTGACATTTTAAGGATTTATGCCTCTGAACCCCCAAGTCTCTTTGGCCATTCACCATATTTAACTTCATACCATCTAAAAAGTATCCGAATCTATCCTCTTTCCATTCAAAATGGATGACTTCACACTTGCTTACATTGAACTGCATTCACCGCAGTTTTGCCCAATCACTTTGTCTATCAATATGCTTTATAATTGTGGCCTGTCATTTGCACTGACTAGAATGTGATCTAACATTGCATCATCAACAAATTTGAATATATTACTTTCTATGCTATTATCCAAATCATTAACAAATAATGTGAATAATTGAGCCACTAACACAGATGTTTGTGGGACACCACTGTTCATGCCCTGCCAATATAATTCTCCATCCATTTGTCACTACTTTCTATCATCTGCCACTCAATCAATTTCCCAGCCATGTCAGTAAGTTGCCCTCAAGTCTGTGGGCTTCTGCTGGAGTAAACAGACTTTCCTGTGGGATTTGATCAAATGCTTTCGGAGACCTCCTCCTTTCCATTACCCTCATTATGTCTTCAAAAAAAAATTCATTGAGGTTTGTCAGACATGTCCTACCTTGTCTTGAATCCATGCTGGCTCTCCCTGAATAAGTGAAAACTTTCAAGTCATTCAGTTATGCAATCCTTGATTACAAACTCCAACAATTTTCCCACAACCCAATATTAGCATCACTGGTCTGTAATTCTCCAGTTTTCGTCCTATGCCCTTCTTTAAAAGCAGATGATGTGCAATTTTCTAATTCAGAGGGATGACTTTTGTATCAAGGAAATCTGAAAGATTATGGCTAGGGCAAGAACAATGCCTACCCCTACTTCCTATAACAACTTCAGATGGAAACTGTCAGTTCCCATTAATTTGTCTCTCTTTAATTCCTGATTCGATGTTCCAAAATGAGACATGCAACCTAAAAAGGGCAGCAAAACCATGTAGACAATACTTCAAAGCAATAAATCAATACAGGATTTGTACATAGCATTTTGAAGCTATAACACATAGTTAATTGTGTCAAAATGTAGAAGAATGATTTATCCATACAAGTAAACCTTCTAATCTTCAATACATAGACCAAGTGTGTCTATATTTACAAATAATTAGCTATTGCTTTCTTCACCAGTTTCATTTTATCAGGGTAAACTGAAAGGAAGCAATCAGTATTACCATATTCAACAAATTTCAGTTCCACAAAGTGTGTTCTCACCCTTTCACAGAAAAGTCATAGAGTTTGCACTAAAGGTCATCAATAGTGCTACCAAACAGCACTTGCAAAGCAATAAACTGCTCACTGATGCTCAGTTCAGATATTTCCATGGCCACTTGACTTGTGAATTCATGGCAATCTTGGTCCAAAGATGGACAAAAGATCCAAATTCCAGAGATGAAATGGGTGGCTATCCTTGATAGAAAGGCTTCATTGGACCAAGAATATCATCCAGTAACACCAGCAAAATCAGAATCACTGAGAATTAGGAAAACTCTCTGTCGATTAGAGTCATACCTATTCAGAGGAAGATGTTTATGGTTGTTGGAGTCCTGTATCCAAACGCATCAAAACCTGGGCAACATCCAGGCATGAACCGATGTGTGGCTTAAACCTTACACACTAATTAAGTGTCAGACATCTCAAACAGGAGAGAATCTATACATCACTCCATTATATTTGCTGGCAAATCCATTGTTGCTTTTCCCCTTATCAACATTGCAGGTATTACTCTTGATTGGAAACTGAACTGGAGCAGCCATATAAATATTGGCTACAAGAGAAGGTCAAAGGCTGGGAATTCTGCAGTCAGTAGCTCACCTCCTATTTCCTAAGTGGTTGACCACCATTTTCAAGTCACAAGATAGGGATTTGATGGAATACTCAGCACTTGCCTGAATGGGTGCAGCTTGGCTGAGGAGATTTGTCACCTACACACCAAAAGGCCATGGATTCAATTCCTATACAAAAACCTCACCATATAATTCAGGATGATGTTTGAGTGGAAGTTACAGCTATCAATCCAAATTTTCCACTGGCACAAATATCTTTGCCATCATCAATGAAGAACTGTGTCCATCTGACTATCTGTGAGACCACTGAATGTCTGCCTTTGAATCTAGATTTATCAGCAGACCTTTTCATTTTCTGTCTTATGACATCTATCAAGATAGCCCTACATAATGATGCTTCTTGTTTGGATTTATATGTTGCATGATTTTCCCTGTTCGGAGGAATGCACAATGTATATTGGCTGCTGCAGTCTCCAGATCCTGAAAGCGATATCACTCAGGATTTATCCAATGGTAGTAGTTATCAAAAATCCAAGAACCCCTATTGGAGACTGCTTTTTAATGGGAAATGGGTGACAGTGGCAAGGCCAGCATTTATCATATTTAAATACTCTTCTGCATGGCGTTCAGGGGGAGCTAGCTAACTAGATGCAAAATTGACTTGAAGCTTGGAGAGAGAGGGTTGCTTATTGGGCTGGAGGCTTGTGACCTCAAGGTGTGCCTTTTGTGTCACAAGGATCAGTGCTGATTCCACTGCTTTTTGTCATTCAAATAAATAATTTTGATGGAAATATGGGAGGCTTTTTTAGTAACTTTACAGATGATATGAAAATAGGTGGTGTAGTGGACTGTGAAGAAGATTACCTTAGTGCACAAGACCTTGATCAGGTAAGTCAATGGGCCAAGACCTGGCAGATGGAGTTTAATTTGGATAAGTATGAGGTGCTGCATTTTGACAACACCAGAGCAGGACTTATATAGTTATTGGTAGGGCCCTCGGGAGTGTCCTTGAACAAAGACACCTAAGAGTGCAGATTTCTTGAAAGTGGAGCCATAGGGAGATAGGGTGGTGAAGATGGCATTTGGCATGCTTGCCTTCATTGGTCAGACATTGAGTATAAAATTTGGAACATCATGTTATGGCTGTACAGGGCATTGGAGAGGCCACTTTTGGAATATTACATACAATTCTAGTCACCTTTTGTAAAAGAAGGATGCTGATAAACTTAAGAGGATGCAGAAAGGATTTACGAGGATGTAGCTGGGACTGGAAAGTTTAAGGTATAGGGAGAGGCTGAATAGGCTTGGGCTATTCTCTCTGCAGCATTGGAGGCTGAAGGACAACCAAATAGATGTTTGTAAAATCATGAAGGGCATGGATAGGGTAAATAGCCAAGGTTTATTTCCTAGTCAGGGGGAGTCCAAAACTAGAGGGCATTTGTTTAAGGTGAGGGGGTCAAGATTTAAAAAGGACCTGAGGGGTAACATTTTCATGAAGAGGGAGATGCAGGCATGGAATGAGCTGCCAGAGGAAGGGAAAGAGGTGGCTACAATTATACATTAGAAGGCATATTGATGAGTATATGAATAGGAAGGTGTTAGACGGATGTGGGCTAAATATTGTCAAATGAGACCAGGTCAGATTGGGATGTCTGATCGACATGGAAAAGTTGGACTGAAGAAATTGTTTCCATGCTGTATGATCCTATGAGAGAAAGGGAAACAAGCTGACGTGGGAAAAGGGTTTGGATGTTTACAGTCATATTGCGAGAGATCCTCCAAGCAGCTATTCCAAGCTGTCCCTAAACCAGCAACATCTGAATGAAACCTTCAGGAAGTGTGGTGCCTTGCAGCAATAACCAATCATTATGTTTTTCACTGGATCCCAGACTTATGCCATGTTTGGATGAGGAAAAGCTCCAGTCTCAGTCCCATCTCTCATAATGGGACCTCTGAGGAGATGCTGTTAGGACCTTCCAACAAAGTACTTCCAAGGCATTACACCCCACCTTTCACCAGCACAGAGACCTTCTCCTCAGCGGTCATGTCTCCAGAATAGTTCAAGGTCACATACAAGTGAGCATAACACTGACACAGACCTGCAGCTGGAGAAGGAATAATCCAGGCCCATTCAGAGGACTGGGGGAACAGGCTCCTGCAGAGTCAAGTCCAGCACATAAGCCTTTGGAATCCATGCAACTACATGAACTCAAGGTATAGCTGGCAAAATAGGCCATTAAGCCCATTGAGTTTACTGCACTGTTCGATAATATCATTGGTGATCAGATAATCCTCAACTCCACTTTCTTACCTTATTGCCATAGTCCACGATCCATTCTTGATTAAACATCTGTCCATCTTAGCCTTGGATATTCTGAATAATCTAGCCTCGAATGCCCTCTGCATTAAAGAATTCCAGAGATTCCCTCCCCACTGAGCAAAGAAATTCCTCCTTTTCTCTGTTATAAGTGGACACCCCTTACTCTGAGATTACGTGCCCTGCTCCTAGACTTTCACGAAAGGGGAAACAACATCTCTGCGTCTACGTTATCATGCCCCCTCTGAATCTTACAAGTTTAAATAAGGTTCCCTGTCACTCTGTCCATGACAGTATAGGTAAAAGTGACCACTGTACTGTCCTTGTGGAGACAAAGTCCCACTTTCACATTGAGAATAACCTGCATAGTGTGCATGGCACTATCACCCTGCTAAATGGGACAGACTTTGAACCAATCTAGCAGCTCAAGACTGGGCATCCATGAAGCAAGGTAGGCCAACAACAACAGCAAAACTGTACTCCAGCACAATCTGCAACCTCATGGCCTGTCATATTTCCCACTCAACCATTACCATAAAGTCAAGGGATCAACTCTGGTTCAATGGAGAGTGCAGGAGGGCATGTCAGGATCAACATCAGGCAGAGCTAAAAATGAGATGTCAACCTGGTGAAGCTACCAAACAGGGCTATTTGTATGCCAAAAGGCATAAACAGTGAGTGATAGACAGAGATAAATGATCCTACAATCAACGGATCAGATCTAAGCTCCGCAGTCATTCCACATCCAGTTCATGAATGGTGGTGAGCAATTAAACAACTCACTGGAGGAGGAGGCTCCAAAATATTCCTATCCTCAATGATGGAGGAGCCCAGCACATCCGCGCAAAATTAAGGCTGATGCATTAATAATCTTCCATCAGAAGTACCGAACGGATGATCCATCTCGGGCTCCTCCAATAGTCCCCAGCATCACAGATACCAATCTCCAGCTAATTCGATTCACCCCTCGTGCTATCAAGAAACAGCTGGGGGCATTGGATACTGCAAAGGCAATAGGCCCTGATAACATTCTAGCAATAGTACTGAAGACGTGTGCTCCAGAACTTGCTGCTCTCCTAGCCAAGCTCTTCCATTACAGTTACAGCACTGACATCTACCCGACAATGTGGAAAATTGCACAGGTATACCCTGTACACAAAACCCAGGACAAATCCAAACCATCCAATTACTCCCCAATCAGTCTATTCTCCATCATCGGTAACATGATGGAAGGGCTAGCAAGCAGCACCTGCTCAGCAACAACCTGCTCAGTGAGGCCCAGTTTGGGTTTCACCAGGGTCACTCAGCTCCTGACCTCATTACTTCATTGGTTTAAACATGGACAAAAGAGCTGTATTCCAGAGATGAGGTGAGAGTTACAGCCCTTGACATCAAGGTCACATTTGACCAAATTTGGCATCAAGGAGCCCTGGCAAAACTGGAATCAATGGGTATCAGAGGGCAAACAATCTGCTAGTTAAAGTCATACCTGGCACAAAGGAAGATGGTTGTGGTTATGGAGGGTCAGTCATCTCAGCATCAGGAATCTCTGCAGGAGTCCCTCTAGGTAGTGTCATAGGCCGAACAATCTTCAGCTGCTTCATCAATGATCTTCTCTCTGTCATAAAGTCAGAAGTGGGGATGTTCGCCGATGATTGATGCGTTCAGCACCATTCATGACTCTTCAAATATTGAAGCAGTCCATGCTCAAATGCAACAAGATCTGCACAACATCCAGGCTGACAAGTGACTAGCAACATCCACACCACACAAATGCCAGACAATGACCATCACCAATAAGAGACACTCTAATCACCACCCCTTGACATTCAATGGTATTACCCCATTGTCAACATCCGTGGGGTTACCAATGACCAGAAAATTAACTGGACTCACCATATAAACACAAGACCAGGTTAGAGACTAGGGATACTGCGGTGAGTAACTCACCTCCTGACACCCCAAAGTCTATTCACCACTACAAGACACAAGTCAGGAGTGTGATAGAAATGCCCCACTTGCCTGAATGGGTTCAGCTCCAACAATACACAAGAAGCTTGACACCATCCAGGACAAAACAAGCCGCTTGATTGGCACCACGTCTACAAACATTCAATCCCTCCATTACCGGGGTTCAATAGCAGCAGTGTGTACTATCTACAAGATGCACTGCAGAAATTCACCAAAGATCCTTAGGCAGTATCTTCTAAACCCATGAACACTTCCACCTCGAAGGACAAGGGCAGAAGTACTTGGGAATATCACCACTTGCAAGTTCCCCTCCAAGCTACTTACCTCCCCATCTTGGAAATATACCATCGTTCCTTCACAGTCGTTGTGTCAAACTCCTGGAATTCTCTCCCAACCGACATTGTGGGTCAACCCACAGCAAGTAGACTGCAGCAGTTCAAGAAGGCAGCTCACCACCACCTTATCAAGGGCAAACAATGATGGACTATCAATGCTGGCCAGCAGGAATGCCCACGTTCCACAAATGAATTTTTAAAAAAAGATTCTTCCTTCTGGCTGTCTTGGGTCCGTACTGGACTAGACACACTGAGGGAGCCAGTGACCTTACGAATACACGGATGAACTGGCGTTTAGGAGGTGCCTAATGTGTCCCCAGTTGAGGTTTGAAAGGAGCCAGTTTGAGGATATTCTGTGGAACTAAGGCCTTCAGCATCACTGGCATAGCCAGTTTGTTGAGATTATGATTCCTTGTTTTTGACTCTTGCTGTTGGGAAAAACATTATCCCCATGTGTAATCTGTCCAGCTCTTTCAGAAGTTTATGCATTTCACTGAGATTCATTCTCTTGCACTCCAGTCAATGCAAGCCCAATTGCCTAAATCTCTTCTCCAATTGCAAACCTGTTGTCCTAGGAAACAGTCTGGTGAACCTTTACTACAGTCCCTCTGTGACACTAAATCCTTTCTTAGGTAAGGAGATTGAATCTGCGCTTAAAAGAGGTGAGAACAGCTGCAGTCAAACATCCTGCTCCTGTACTCAAATCCTCTAGCACCAAAATCCAACATGCCATCTGTGCACCTAATAGCTTGCTGCAAGTTGCTGAAGGAGCCATGTCATGAATTAATGCTTTAAAATGAAACGTGGATAAAGCAGTGTAGCCTGCCTGATAGAGTCCTCTTTTATCAGCAAACTTATAAATGGCATTTGGGATAGTGTCAGCATTAATGGGCCAGGTGGGGAGCAGGAGTCCTAGTCCTTATTTGTAGAGAAGCTGCAATGTCCAAATATTGGCTTTGAGGTTGAACAACCTATCTATCAGAAAACTGTATTGTGTCATAGAGATGTTCCACAGCATATAAAATAACAGATCTCAAAAGTAAATCCTTTGCTACTCCTTATGAAATCAGTTAAAAATCACACAACACCAGGTTATAGTCCAACAGGTTTAATTGGAAGCACACTAGCTTTCGGAGCGACGCTCCTTCATCAGGTGATTGTGGAGGGCTCAATCGTAACACAGAATTTATAGCAAAAATTTGCAGTGTGATGTAACTGAAATTATACATTGAAAAATTGATTGTCTGTTAAGCCTTTCATCTGTTAGAATACAGTGATAGTTTCACTTCTTTCATGTGTAAATCACAAAACCCTTTTTTTTAAATTGCATTCTCGGGTTAACTGTTAACAATGGTGAAAGCTAGACAATATGTTTAAGGTGTTAGCCCCCTGTGTTCTCTGTCTATGACCTGATGTTTAGATTGATTCTAATCTAAAAAGTGAGATAACAGAGTTTTACATAAATTCATGCAGTTTTTGAGCTCAGAGTTCTACATGAATGTATGCAGTTTTTGAGCAAAGTGCAATGTACTGAGGGGGTGCATGTATGGGAGTGTGTGTATATAAGGTGAGTGTAGGTGTCTGTGTGCGCGTCTGTATGTACCTGTGTCCGTGTATATGTGAGAGTGTGTGTGTGTAGGAATATCTGTGTGTGTAGTGCAATGGTGATCACCTGTAATGTGACATGAACCCAAGGTCCCTGTTGAGGCCCTCCCTATGGGTACCGAACTTAGCTATCAGCCTCTGCTTGGCCACTTTCCTCTGCTGCCTTATGAAATCCTAAGTTCCTATTTTGAGCTGTCAAATGTTCTCTATTTTGAGCCAGATTTTGTGTTTCAGCTAGGATTAGCCCAGCTCAGCATTGACTGCACCCTGAGCTGCAAAGGAAGAGGAAGCTCGCCTTTTCTGTGATTACACAAGAGAAATGTCATTGACTTTGTCAGTATTCAGAGTCTCAGTCCAATGTGTTCTGTGCTGGGAGATTTACTGCTTGGTCTCTCAGCTTTTTGTTTTCAACAGAAATGCTTTTCCCCACAAGGTAAGCAAATCTTACTGAAATCATAATTCTTTTTAAAGGAATGATTTAAAGGTGATTTGTGTGAATTAATAAATTGATGAAAGATCTTCTAATTCCTCAACTTTTACTTTTCCAAGATGGTTTATACTATTATCAGTTCCTGTTTAGACTAAACAAAGGCATCAAGTACCGATTTATATTGCTCCATCTTCGTCACAAAACAAAATGTAAGAGATCTCTTACAAACAAATGTTTGTCTTCTGTAGATTTACAGACATATACCCATTTCTACTTGTTGCCAGGTTGATGTAATTCTGTTTTATTTTAAATGGATTTGGTTTGCCATGTAGAATTCTGATTCTCCGGTGGCTCAGTGGTTAGCATTGCTGTCTCACAGCACCAGGCACCTGGGTTTGATGCTGGAGTTTGTACATTCTCCACATGTCTGTGTGGGTTTCCACCCACAGTCCAAACATGTGCAGGTTAAGTGGATTAGCCAAGGAAAGTGCAGGGTTACAGGGACACGGTAATAGTGGGGCTGGGTGATATGCTATTCAGAGAATTAATGTAGACTTGATGGGCTAAATGGCCTGCTTCCACTCTTTTGGGATTCTACGATTCATAATTCTCACTCAGCTTTTCAGCCATGTGACAAATCCATAATGCTGATTACTTTTAAATGTTTTAGAATAAAATGAGAGATAAATGTCTTAAAATACAATGTATGAGAAGAGACAATTATAATGAAAAACAGTTGATTGATAGTTCTTCATATGAACTTGGCAACTAGACTTATTTCCAGGTCAGCTTTTCCAATGGTTGTGAAACAGTAAAAAGTAAAGATTTAAGTTGTCTTTAGTGTTTGCCTGAAACTTGTTTGCTCTGTGTTGGCTTGGAAATAAAAGCAATGGTATTTCACAGCTTGATATTGTCACATTGAGTTATCAAAAGACCTCTATTCCAGCACAGTATATGTGATAGTCTAATATTTTTGAAATTTGAAATTCTCTTCTGAGCTGCAGCAACAATGCAGAAACACCACTCCGGGAATTTTATTTTTGAATATGTGTGATCAGAAGGATTATATGGTCATTTGCATCTTTAAAATGTTGGAAAACAGTAAATTGATTAGCTTGTCTAATTGCTCCTGTGTTTGGTCACACAATTAACATGAGGCAATAAAGGAACATGTTAATGCTGCATTTAAAAATGAACCGCTATTTTCAGCATGTGAAGACTCGTGAAGGATCTAGCTGCTTTTTAAACAAGACTGTGATAACCATGTCCTGCATTGGATTAATAACACAATTGCAGCCAGGGCACTTAGACAAACCCATGGTGAGTTTGGGCAATATATTAAAGAATGAGAGTCCAGAGGCTATATGTTACTGTAGCATTGAGGGCAAGGCTGGTAGGTGTAAGGAATGCTAGCAGACTGGAGAAATTGAAGCTTTGGTCAAAAAAGGCTTCACCCCACCAACATCAGGATATAATGCATCATCTTCCACCATTTCCGCCACCGACAAAAAGACGCACCACTAGGGATATATTTCCCTCCATAGCCCTATCTGCATTCCGCAGAGACCATTCCCTGCGTGACTCCTTTTTTAGGTCTACAAACCCCACCAACCCACCCTCTACCTCTGGCACTTCCCCTGTCACCACAGGGAGTGCAAATCTGCACACACACCTCTCCCCTCACCTCCGTCCAAAGCCCCTAAGGATCCTTCTACATCTGACAGAGATTTACCTGTACTTCCACACACGTCACCCACTGTGTCCGTTGCTCTCCATGTGGCCTCCAGTACATTGAGGACACCAAATTGCGGAACATTTCAGAGAACATTTCTGGGACAGACACATGAAACATCCCCACCGCCCTGTGCCTGAACACTTTAAACCTCCGTCCCACTCTGACAAGGACATGCAAGCCCTGGGCCTCCTCCACTGCCAAACTCTAGCCACCCGACGCCGAGAGGAAGAACGATTTATCTTCTGCCTTGGTACCCTCCAACCACATGGGATCAGTGTAGATTTCACCAGTTTCTTCATTTCCCCTCCCCCCACCTTATCCCAGAGCCAACCTTCTGACTCGGCACCACCTTCTTGAACTGTCCAACTTGTTCACCTTCCTTCCCACCTATCTGCTCCACCCTCCTTTCTGACATATCACCATCACCCCCCACCTCCATATTCCTATCGCATTCCGAGATACCTTCTCCCCAGCCTCACCTCCCCCAACCCTTACCCCCACTTAACTCTCTGCCCCCTTAGACCACCCTCTCATTCCTGACGAAGAACATTTGCTCGAAACATTGATGCTCCTGCTCCTCGGATGCTGCCTGACCGGCTGTGCTTTCTCAACACCACACATTTCGACCATTTTGAGTTACAAAAAGAGTAAAATGAAATTACTTAAACAAGAGTTCAACTTCTATTCAAACTGGGCCTCATACATGGCTCCAGAGCTTCTGCATGTTCTCTGTAAGGGTCTCAAGGAGTCACTGCTCTGGGCACTGTAACTGCTGCAGCCGACACCCAACCTCCACCAAAAAGACCTCCAAGCAGACGACAGCCAGGAGTCCCCGCTCTAGTCACCGCTACTGCCAACACTCCAGGCTCCACACCTACTGCAGCCAGGAGACCCTGTCCGGGCTACTGCTACCACTAATACTCCAAGATCCAGGACCACTGCAGCCAGTGCTCCAGCCACTGTCACTGCCAACACTCCAGGCTCCAGACCTACTACAGTCAGGAGACCCTGTCCGGGCTAGTGCTACCACTAACACTCCAGGATCCAGGACCAATGCAGCCAGGAGTTCCTGCTCCAGGCACTGTCACTGCCAACACTCCAGGCTCCAGATTGCGCACAGTCAGAAGCCTCTTCTCCAGATGCTATGACTGCCAATGGTCCAGGCTCCAGGCCTTACCAAATCCAGTAGTCCCTGCTTTGGGCACCAGAACCACGTGGCAGAGTGGTTAGCACAGTACCAGGGACCTGGGTTCAATTCCTGCCTTGGGCACTGTCTGTATGGAATTTGTACGTTCTCTGTGTGGGTGAGCTCTGGTTTCCTCCCACAGTCCAAAGATGGGCAGATTAGGCGAATTGGCCATGCTAAATTGCCTGTAGTGTTAGGTGTAGGGGAATGGGCAATAACTTTTACATAAAAATGGACGAGCTTTGTGACAGAAGTGTCAGAAAGCCCTCTATCCAAACACATTGTCAGAGTTGACAGCAAGCTGTCAGGGCCAGAGAATCTGGGTAAAATGAGGAAAAAGTTCAATGACCTTTCAATAGTGTTCCTCATGCTTCACCTCTCCCCCATATTAGCCTCACCCAAATCACACATCAATTCCATATGAGCAGCTGTTCAACTCTGACAGGTAGGCAGGCTAATGGGTGAATTATATATTTTGTGGTGAGGTTTTCCAACTTCACTTTTTCATAATCAGTAATGACACTTCTCTTTATTGTCTTGCCAATTCAGTTAGTTTATTTTTAGTTGGAAATTTTATGAGGCTGGGGACTGAGAGATTAAAATGATGAACTGAGATAATGATGCTTGTTTGAAGAGCCAGTGCAGGCATAAGGGGCTGAATGGCCTATATCTGCACTGTGACAATTTTGTGATCATTCAGCAAGCTGTTTTCCCACAGTTTGTTTGGCATCTTTCACTCTCTGAAGGATTAAACATGTCGAAGAAACATAGAGTCACAGAGTCATAGAGACATACTGCATGGAACTACATCCTTCAGTCCAACACGTCCATGCCGACCAGATATCTTAAGTAAATCTAGTCCACTTGTCAGCATTTCCTCATATACTTCTAAACCCTTCCTATTCATACACCCATCCAGATACCTTTTAAATGTTATAATTGTACCAATCTCCACCGCTTCCTCTGGCAGATTATTCCATTCATGCACCATCCTTTGCATGATAAAGTTGTCCAGAGATCTCTCTTAAATCTTTCCCATCTCACCTTAAACCTATGCGTTGTAGATTTAGACTCCACCACACTGGGGAAAAAACCTTGTCTATTTACCCTATCCATGCCCTCATGGTTTTATAAACCTCTACAAGGTCACCCCTCAGCCTCCAACACTCTATGAAACACAGGCCCAGCCTAGTCAACCTCTCCCTATAACTCAAATTCTCCAACCCAGGCAACATCCTTGGAAAGCTTTTCTGAACCCTTTCAAGTTTCACAACATCCCTCGTATAGCAGGGAGACCAGAAACATACTTAAGTTTCATACCCGAGGATTCTGATCTGTTTCTAAAATAATATCAGCGTGTGTATTTATTACAGGAAAAGGAAATAACTCAGAAATGATTCTATGGCTTTTCCACAGCACGATGCCGACTGGTTTGATACTCAGTGTCTTTATCGTTCTACTTCCACCTGTTTTCACAGAAAGTAAGTGTCAAATTTCCACTGGGAACATTCATATTCTTTTACTCTATTGCTGTATTTCATTAATTAGCACATTTACTAAACTGAAAAGAAGTAAAAACCCAATGCATTAATTCAGGTATGTAAGATCACTTGACAATTGCTGACAATTTGTAATAATCAAGAGGGAGAGCTGGATTAAATGATTCTTCCTGTCCTCCCCTCCTGTCCATAAGATTGATCGTTTTTTTAATTATCTGAGACAGTATTCAAATTTGTGCAGAAGCTCCCAAACGTCAGGGAGGTTTGGTTACGGTGGGTTAACATGGCTGAATTTGCCATTGTTGTATCCATTACCTTGGTTGGTGCTGGATGATCCTTCCGGTTTAATTTCTTTTATCAAACTGTGTAACAGGGTGACATGACTCGATGGTTCGTTAGGCAGTTTCATTGGCCGTTAAACAGTTAACCATAGTGGTTTCATATGTAGGCCAGGTTGGGTTAGGATTGAAAGTCCCAAAAAGACTTCAGGTTCTTACCACAATCACCAACAGTTTCATGGGCAGGTAACTTCTGTCGGTTTTCACAGTGGAAGACACAAATAACATGCCAATAATTGATGACAAGGTGGAAATGGCAGGTGAGGACCTAGTAATGGTCATTATCAGTAAGACATATCAGATTAGCTTCCCTACAGTGTGGAAACAGGCCCTTCGGCCCAACCAGTTCTCTGATCCCATTTCCCTCTGACTAATGCACCTAACACTATGAGCAATTCACCTGACCTGTACATCTTTGGACTGTGGGAGGAAACCGGAGCATCCAGAGGAAACCCACGCAGACACGGGGAGAATGTGCAAACTCCGCACAGACAGTCGCCCGAGGCTGGAATCAAACCTGTGAGGCAGCAGAGCCACCATGCCGCCCGGTGAGCAGGTAAGCTGTAGTGGCCAATGGTAGACAAGTTTCCTGGTCCTAATGGAATGTATCCCAAAGGAGATGATGGGATGAATAACAAATGCGCTTGTGGTATTTTAACAAAATTTGCTGGACTCCGGAGAGGTTATGGCAGATTGAAAAACAGCAAATGTGATGCTACTGTTTAAAAATTGAGCTAGGCAAAACACGGCTAACTTTAGATTCGTTAGCTTAACTTTGTATTGGTGAAAAGTCTTGAATCTATAATCAAGGAAGAAATAACGAGACATCTGGATAGAAATTGTCCCATTTGACACATGCAGCATGAGTTTATTAAAGGCAGGTCACATTTAACTAATTTATTGGAATTCTTCGAAGACATTTTTATATGCAGTGGACAACAGAAAACCAGTGGATGTGGGGTATCTAGATTTCCAGAAGGCATTTGACTGGTGGATGAATTTCGAACTAGGTGGCACAGCCTCAAAATGAGAGGGAGCAGATTTAGGAATGAGTTGAGGAGGAACTTCTTCACACAAAGATGTGGATCTGTGCAATTCCATGCCCAATGAAGCAGTTGAGTCTTCTTATTCAATATTCTTAAGGCAAAGGTAGATACATTTTTGAACAGTAAAGGAATTAATGTTATGGTGAGCAGATGCTTGAGGAAGTTGAGTTCATGAAAAGGTCAGTCATGATCTTGTTAAATGGCGGAGCAGGCTCGATGGGCCAGATAGCCTGTTCCTGCACCTATTTCATATGTTATTATGTAACCAGTTAGCTTTGAATTTCAGATCTATTAATTGAATTCACATTTCATCATCTGTTAAAGTGGGATTTGAAGACATTACCCCAGATAATTAATTTGGAGGCTCTGCACTACAGGTCAGGTGAGAAAACCACAAAAGCACCATCTCCCTACATTCCAACATGTCACATTCATTCTGCAGACTATATTCCAAATTAATCACATTCCGACTGAAGCGGGAGGAGTGCACAGTGTTTCCCGAGGATCACTCTCTACAGGTCACAATCTACGTTTTAAAATGTAATATGCAATTTTCAATATGTGACACATTTTCCACAAAAGATGACAAACTATTCCAGTAAGACAGCTGTAGAACTGGAAACTCCAGCTGAAGCTTGTCCACTTGACCTGTTCTTTTCCTTTTTATCTCTCTTTTCCTCCCTTCACCCACCTCTCTTGGCCCTCAGATACCTGAAGCCAGTCTCCGACTACTGGCCTCAGAGGTGGATTTGACTATCGGAGGCCTCAAGCAAGGATGCCAGTGACAAGTCTCCCACTCTGAGTGTAGCACCAGTGTCCCAGTGTGGAGTATAGCAGGAGTGTCCCAGTGTGGAGTGTAACAGCAGTGTCCCAGTGTGGAGTGTAACAGCAGTGACCCAGTGTGGAGTGTAGCAATAGTGACCCAGTGTGGAGTGTGACAGCAGTGACCCAGTGTGGAGTGTGACAGCAGAGACCCAGTGTGGGGTATAGCAGCAGTGTCCCAGTGTGGAGTGTAGCAGCAGTGACGCAGTGTGGAGTGTGACAGCAGTGTCCCAGTGAGTAGTGTGACAGCAGTGACACAGTGTGGAGTATAGCAGCAATGTCCCAGTGTGGAGTGTGAGAGCAGTGACACAGTGTGGAGTGTGACAGCAGTGTACCAGTGAGTAGTGTGACAGCAGTGTCCCAGAGTGGAGTGTGACAGCAGTGACCCAGTGTGGAGTGTAGCAGCAGTGACACAGTATGGAGTGTAGCAGCAGTGTCCCAGTGTGGAGTATAGTGGGAGTGTCCCAGTGTGGAGTGTGACAGCAGTGACCCAGTGTGGAGTGTAGCAACAGTGACCCAGTGTGGAGTGTGACAGCAGTGACCCAGTGTGGAGTGTGACAGCAGTGTCCCAGTGTGGAGTGTGACAGCAGTGACCCAGTGTGGAGTGTGACAGCAGTGTCCCAGTGTGGAGTGTGACAGCAGTGACCCAGTGTGGAGTGTAGCAGCAGTGACACAGTGTGGAGTGTAGCAGCAGTGTCCCAGTGTGGAGTATAGCGGGAGTGTCCCAGTGTGGAGTGTGACAGCAGTGACCCAGTGTGGAGTGTAGCAACAGTGACCCAGTGTGGAGTGTGACAGCAGTGACCCAGTGTGGAGTGTGACAGCGGTGACCCAGTGTGGAGTGTGACAGCAGAGACACAGTGTGGAGTATAGCAGCAGTGTCCCAGTGTGGAGTGTGACAGCAGTGTCCCAGTGTGGAGTGTGACAGCAGTGACCCAGTGTGAAATGTGACAGCAGTGACCCAGTGTGGAGTGTAGCAGCAGTAACCCAGTGTGGTCGTGAAAGCAGTGACCCAGTGTGGAGTGTAGCAGCAGTGACCCAGTGTGGAGTATAGCAGCAGTGACCCAGTATGGAGAGAGACAGCAGTGACCCAGGGAGTAGTATAGCAGCAGTGTGGAGTGTGACAGGAGTGTCCTAGTGTGGAGTGTAGCAACAGTGACACAGTGTGGAGTATAGCAGCAGTGTCCCAGTGTGGGGTGTAGCAGCAGTGACATAGTGTGGAGTATAGCAGCAGTGACCGAGTGTGGAGTGTAGTAGCAGTGTCCCAGTGTGGAGTGTGACAGCAGTGACTCAGTGTGGAATGTGACAGCAGTGACCCAGTGTGGAGTATAGCAGCAGTGTCCCAGTGTGGAGTGTAGCAGCAGTGTCCCAGTGTGGAGTGTGACAGCAGTGACCCAGAGTGGAATGTGGATGCAGCAGTGACCCAGTGTGGAGTGTAGCAACGGTGACCCAGTGTGGAGTATAGCAGCAGTGTCCCAGTCTGGAGTGTGACAGCAGTGACCCAGTGTGGAATGTGACAGCAGTGACCCAGTGTGGAGTATAGCAGCAGTGTCCCAGTGTGGAGTGTTACAGCGGTGTCCCAGTGTGGAGTGTGACAGCAGTGACCCAGTGTGCAGTGTAGCAGCAGTGACCCAGTGTGGAGTGTGACAGCAGTGACCCAGTGTAGAGTATAGCAGCAGTGTCCCAGTGTGGAGTGTGACAGAAGTGACCCAGGGTGGAATGTGGATGCAGCAGTGACCCAGAGTGGAGAGTGACAGCAGTGACCCAGAGTGGTGTGTAGCAGCAGTGACCCATTGTGGAGCATAGCAGCAGTGTCCCAGTGTGGAGTGTGAGAGCAGTGACCCAGTGTGGAATGTAGCAGCAGTTACCCAGTGTGGAGTGTAGCAGCAGTGACCCAGTGTGGAGTGTAACAGCAATGCTCCAGTGTGGAGTATAGCAGCAGTGTCCCAGTGTGGAGTATAGCAGCCGTGATCCAGTGTGGAGTGTGACAGTGGTGACCTAGTATGGAGCGCGACAGCAGTGACCCAGAGTGGAGTGTGACAGCAGTGACCCAGTGTGGAGTGTAGCAGCAATGACCCAGTGTGGAGTATAGCAGCAGTGACCCAGGGTGGAGTGTCACAGCAGTGTCCCAGTGTGGAGTGTAGCAACAGTGTCCCAGTGTGAAGTCTGACAGCAGTGACCCAGTGTGGAGTGTAGCAGCAGGGACCCAGGGTGGAATGTGGAGGCCACACTGACCAAGAGTGTAGTGTGACAGCAGTGACCCAGTGTGGAGTGTAGCAACAGTGTCCCAGTGTGGAGTATAGCAGCAGTGATCCAGTGTGGAGTGTGACAGCAGTGACCTAGTATGGAGTGCGACAGCAGTGACCCAGTGTGGAGTGTGACAGCAGTGACCCAATGTGGAGTATTGCAGCAGTGTCCCAGTGTGGAGTGTGACAGCAGTGACCCAGAGTGGAGTGAGACAGCAGTGACCCAGTACGCTGTGTGACAGCAGTGAACCAGTGTGGAGTGAGACAGCAGTGACCCAGTGTGGAATGTGGATGCAGCAGTGACCCAGTGTGGAGTGAGACAGCAGTGACCCAGTGTGCAGTGTGACAGCAGTGACCCAGTGTGGAGTGTGACAGCAGTGACCCAGTATGGAGTTTGACAGCCGTGACACAGTTGGAGTGTAGCAACAGTGACCCAGTGTGCAGTGTGACAGCAGTGAACCAGTGTGGAGTGTGACAGCAGTGACCCAGTGTGGAGTTTGACAGCAGTGACATAGTGTGGAGTGTGGACACAGTGACCCAGAGTGGAATGTGGATGCAGCAGTGACCCAGTGTGGAGTGTGACAGCAGTGACCCAGTGTGGAATGTTGCAGCTGTGATCCAGTATGTTGTTTGACAGCAGCCAGTGGTTAAACCATGTGCTGATCTGATGTAGAAAACCCTTACAGAGATACCATGAAGTTTTTCGTTTTATTTATGTCACTTGATTTTCTACCTTTGGTGATACGGTATATCACTCTAATGTAACTTTTTTTTTCATGTCTCTACCCTATTACTAAGGATTTTACCTAAGATGCTACCACGTGTTTGTGATATTGTTGCACTAACTACTTTTGTACCTGAAGAAGCTGTACCCACATACCTTTGTACCTAAGATGGTGCTGTAACTGGTGACTGATAAATGTTTCACTGTACTAATTTGAGTACATGTCACAATAAGGTTAATTTATTCATCCATAATGAGCCTTTACTTTCCTGTTTTCTGTCTCCATCTGTTCTTGAGTAGGGAGAATATATTTGTTTCATTTCAATCTCGTGGAAACTTTCCTGGTTTGAGGGAATTTTGGGAAATTAGTGTCAAAACACTGATGACTTCATTAGCACTCTCTTTTAAAAGCTGAGGATGAAATTCATCTGGATCTAAAGACATATCAACCCATATCAGTTAGCTCAATACCACTTGTCATTGTAATATTGCAAAGTTCCTCTTTCCCTGCTACTTCCTGATTTACAACTCACACAGCATCATGTTACAGTCCAATAGGTTTATGTGGAAGTACCAGCTTTTGGAGCGCTGCTCCTTCATAAGGTAGCTGTGGATTAGAATCATAAGACACAGAATTTATAGCAAAAGATCCAAAGCGTCATGCATGTAACTGATACAATATATTGAACAAACTTGGGAATAACAGGTGCAGTAAAATGGCTTTTGTGTCATTGTGGTAGTGTTCTTATCTCAGAGCTAGAAGGCTCAAGTTCCAGTCCCACCCACTACAGATGTGTGCCATAACATCCATGGACAGGTTGATTAAAAAAAAATCTGGAACCAAGAAGTTGGGACTATTGTGGCATGGTAGTAATGACCCTATCTCTGAGCCAGATTTCACTGCATGAATTTATGTAAAACTCTGTTATCTCACTTTTTAGATTGGAATCAATCTAAACATCAGGTCATAGACAGAGAACACTGGGCGCTAACACCTTCAACATATTGTCTAGCTATCACCATTGTTAACAGCTAACCCGAGAATGCAACTTTTAAAAAAAAGGGTTTTGTGATTTACACATGAAAGAAGTGAAACTATCACTGTATTCTAACAGATGAAAGGCTTAACAGACAATCAATTCTTCAATGTATAATTTCAGTTACATCACACTGCACATTTTTGCTATAAATTATGTGTTACGATCGAGTCCTCCACAATCACCTGATGAAGGAGCGTTGTTCCGAAAGCTAGTGTGCTTCCAATTAAACCTGTTGGACTATAACCTGGTGTTGTGTGATTTTTAACTTTATTTTATTATAGTCAGCTAAGTATTGGGATTGGAAAATATTCCATCTAACTTCTGCAATATCGATGAATTATCTCAATGTAACTTTGGTGCAAACTAAATATGCAAAAATAGTACTCTTGCTTATGGTTTCCTTGCACAAGTTCAGCTCTAAAAGAAAAGCCTTTAATGTAGACTTTCAGCTGGACAATCATGCTTCCAAACTTACTTTTCCTTACAAAACAGACAATGGGAGTTCAGAGACATAGAAAATAAGTGGTCTTTGAGAACACTAAAAACAAAAGGAATACAATATTTGAAATCACTGAATCTGTACAGTGTGGAAGCAGGCCATTTAGCCCATCAAGTCCACACCAATCCTTTTAAGAGCAGCCCACCAGACATACCTCCTATCCCCATAGCACTGCATTTCCAATCGCTAACCCACCTTGCCTACACACCGCTGGACACTGTGGGCAATTTAACATTGGCAATCCATCTAACTGGAACATCCATGGACTGCCAGAGGAACCGAGTATCCGGATGAAACCCACACAGGCATAGAGAGAATGCACAAACACAGACAGTCGCCCAAGGGTGGAAACGAACCTTGGTCCATGGCACTGTGAGGCAGTAGTGATAACCAATCAGCCTTTATGCCAGCCCAAATAATTTTAATAAAAATTTAAAGGAGAGATAAAGAAAAAAACCCAGCAAAAATTAGAAACTAAATAGATAGGTAAAATTAAGGACATCAAAATCTGACAATGCCATTCAGTTCCTTAAGCCTGTTCTGCTATTCAATTAGATCATGATCTAATTGAATAGCAGATCAACTCCATTTATCCAATTTTAACCTGAATCTCTTGACACATTTTAGCTAACTAAAATGCTAATCACAGCCTTGAATATTTTAAATAACCCAACATTCACAATATTTTGGGGAAGAAAATTTCATATGTTCACTACCCTTTGTGTAAAAAAAATCCCTGGCATTCATGATAGTTCCCCATTGACTAGACTCCGCGTTCAGAATGAATACTTTCTGTGTATATCAGGTGTTAAATTTCCGCTGCTGAATTCTACTCTCACTTAAAACATCTTGATTAGGTCTGACATCAACTTTCTGAACTCAAGGGAATACAAGCCAAGTTTAAATTTTGGTATCAATTGATTATATCCTTCTAATACATGTACAATTTTAACAAGTATTTCCACATTACTGCAGCAGCTGAACTAAGGAGGCTAAACTTCTTGTTATTTTTTGACATTTTGCTAACAGTAAACTAAATAATTCAGAGAATGCAAGATTTTCACAACATACTACAATAATTTCTGTATATGATTTTACTGTCAATGCAACATATTTAATGCCCTAATATTTCCAGTATAAAATGAGCTAGCTGTCAAATTATGCAGGCCCCCCTAGTGGAGGAAAACAAATCTACTTGCTTTGAGGTGGCACAGCTGCTCAGTGGTTAGCACTACTGCCTCACAGCACCAGTGTCCCTGGTTTGGTTCCAGCCTCGGGCGACTGTCTTTGTGGAGTTTGCGCATTCTCCCCGTGTCTGTATGGGTTTCCTCCGAGTGCTCCAGTTTCCTCCCACAGACCAAAGATATGCAGGTTAGCTGAATTGGCTGTGCTAAATTGCCCATAGTGTTAGATGCATTAGTCAGAGGGAAATGGGTCTGCGTGGGTTACTCTTCAGAGAATCAGTGTGGACTGGTTGGGCTGAAGTGACTGATTCCACACTGTAGGAAATCTAAAAAAAAGTTTAGACTTAACAGCAATCTAGGTTTACTCAATATATTGTATCAGTTACATACATGACAGTATGATCTTTTGCTGTAAATTCTGTCTTATGATCCTGAGACAGGGTCATATCATTTTGTGGCTAGTTGATGTTCATGTATCCTGGTGGCTGGTTTTCTGCCTGTTTGTCCATTGTAGTGTTTGTTGCGGGCCTTGCATGGTATTTTGTAAATGACATTAATTTTGCTTGTTGTCTGTGTAGGGTCTTTCAAGTTCATTAGCGGCTGTTTTAGTGTGTTACTGGGTTTATGGGCTACCATGATACCAAGGGGTCTGAATAGTCTGGCAGTCATTTCTGAGATGACTTTGATGTAGGGGAGAGTGGCTAGGGTTTCTGGAGGTGTTTTGTCTGCTTGTTTGGGTTTGTTGCTGAGACATCTGCGGGCTGTGTTCATTGGGTACCTGATCTTTTTGAATACACTGTATAGGTGATTTTCCTCTGCTCTGCGTAGTTCCTCTGTGCTGCAATGTGTGTTGGCTCATTGGAATAATGTTCTGATGCAGCTTCATTTGTGGATGTTAGGGTGATTGCTTCTGTAGTTCAATATTTGGTCCGTATGTGTTCGTTTCCCATAGATGCTGGTTTGAAGTTCCCCACTGGCTGTTTGCTCTACTGTGACATCTAGGAATGGCAGTTTGTTGTTATTTGCCTTCTCTTTAGTGAATCTTATGCCAGTAATGGTGTTATTGATGGTCTTGAAAGGTTCCTCTAATTTGTTTCATTTAGTGATGACAAAGGTGTCATCCACGTAGAGGACCCAAAGCTTGGGTTGGATGGTTGGCAGAGCTGTTTGTTTGAGTCTCTGCAGAACTACCTCTGCTAAGAATCCTGATATCGGAGATCCTGATATGGGCGGCACGGTGACACAGTGGTTAGCACTGCTGCCTCACAGCGCCAGAGACGTGGGTTCAATTCCCTCCTCAGGCAACTGTCTGTGTGGAGTTTGCACATTCTCCCCGTGTCTGTGTGGGTTTCCTCCGGGTGCTCCGGTTTCCTCCCACAGTCCAAAAATGTGTAGGTTAGGTGAATTGGCCATGCTAAATTGCCCGTAGTGATATGGGTATGGGTGGGTTGCTCTTCAGAGGGTCGGTGTGGACTTGTTGGGCTGAAGGGCCTGTTTCCACACTGTAAATAATCTAATCCCATGGGTGTTCTGTAGATTTTGCTGTTGAAAGTGAAGTATGTGGTAAGGCATAGGTCCACTAGCTTGAAGATACTGTCTTTGCTGATGAAGTTAGTTGGGTTTGGTGTATGTGTTTTTGGGTCTTCTAATCTTGTAGTCAGTGTTTCCTTGGCTAAGTTAATGTTCATTGATGTAAACAGGGCTGTTACATCAAAGGAGACCATTGTTTCATCCTCTTTCCATCTTAGTGTCTTTGATACACTTAGTAGAAGACTCACGCTGAGGATACCAGTGACAGAGGGTCATGTTGTTTTGTGGCTAGTTGATGTTCATGTATCCTTGTGGCTAGTTTTCTGCCTGTTTGTCCAATTTGTGTTTGTTGCAGTCCTTGCACGGTATTTTGTAAATGACATTAGTTTTGCTTGTTGTCTGTGTAGGGTCTTTCAAGTTCATTAGCTGCTGTTTTAGTGTGTTGCTGAGTTTGTGGGCTACCATGATACCAAGGGGTCTGAGTAGCCACAAAACAACATGACCCGCTCTCACTGGTACCTTTACATACAGAGGAGGAAGGACGCCACTTCGACTGGGACAACACATCCATTCTAGGACAAGCCAAACAGAGATATGCATGAGAACTCCTAGAAGCATGGCATTCCAACTGGAAATCTATCAACAAATACATCGAGTTAGACCCAATCTACCACCCCCTGGGAAAAGAACAGGAAATGACATCACCACAGGAAATGATGTCACTACAGGAAATGATATCACCAACCCTAAGAAACCCAAACATATAAATAGAAAGCAGGAATTATCAGCAGTGCTTTGCCTGGAGGCCCCCTGAAGATCTATCCTTCTTCTAACCTCACCTCTTGTTGAGTTTGATTTTTTGATGAAGAATTGTGGAACTCTAAATGTTTTCTCTTCACAGATGTTACCAGATCTGCTGATTTTTTTCCCAATAATTTCTGTTTTTAAACAAAATATCCCTGTCTCTGTGCTACTTTTCCCTCCAAAGATGGACTTTTATTTCACTGTTACTTGTGTCTTTACATTTAAAGGAAATATTCCTGGTAGCTTTTTCTTTAACTGCTGTTCCTTGACCTCATTTGGTCTTTCTGTCACTTTTGGCAAAGCTACAACTTCCACTCCTGTCAAATCATTCCCTCAGTGTAAGTAATTCAACTCTGTCCATGGATAAATTATGGACAACCCCAGCAGTTATCATTTCCAGACATTAGGTCACACAATAAATGCTCTCATTGCAAAGGAATAGGTATACACTCTCTGCTAATACAGGTATCATCCATGAAAATTTTGTCATTCATGTCACTTTTTACTTATGTTTTGAACATGCAATTGATGACTCTCTGCAATCCTTCAAAGTCAAGTGCATAAAAATAATTAAATATTAAGTGGCCTCACCATGCATGATATTTAATATTTACCTACTTAAGACCATAATGTTTGTAAACTAGAATTAAAAATGTACAACAATATTTTTATGTCAACAATTTTAGATAAAAATTATAAAGAATTGGAAATAAGAATCCCAACTCATGCTTTTGTAGAACAAATCAGATCCCAGAATGAAACCTGGCTTGCTAGATGGTACATTTGTTGTGATTAATGATCATGGTGCTTCATCACTGAAACACATCCTCTCAAGTTTGCAAATTTTCATTAAAAACAGAGCAGTATATAATTAAAGAATAAATTAAAATACAAGTTATCTAGTTGTGGACTGCAGTTAAATAGATCTTCAGACACAAAGGAAGAAAGATTGCGGACAGAGGTTTATCTTATTAACTTTAAAAGTTGCAGATAGAAGTTCACCTTATCAACTCTAAGTTTCTGCTTAATTGACTCCTTATAGTCTCTTTGCTGTGGATTGTAGTGCATGACTGCTGATGTGAACTTACCACAAATCTGAAAGCCTCATCTTTTTTGGTTCAACTACCTTGCAGGATGGGATCTCCTGATTTTGGAAGCTTCATATATTAAACACTTCAGCTGACGTGAATGGTTTCCTGAATTGTTTTAATATCCCCATGACTTTGGTCTGAACTCAATCCTTCTCTTTGCTGAACTTATTTTTTCCATAAAAAAAACTTGCTCAGCCCTAGATTGTTCTGAACTGAAAACAAAGCTACTAGCTATCAATGTCTAATACTACCCATCATAAACCCAACAGTAACCATTGACTCCACAGGGAGTCACCTCTTCCTGAAAAAGCTGGAGTTAGGTCACTGTTCCTGAAGGATTCTCTGACATTGATTTTTATTTCAGGAAAGAATTGTGTAAGAATAGGTGACAGAAATAATAATGAATATTTGAGATAATTTTAATTAACTTGTTCAGACATGTTATAGCACACCCCTGAGCAGATGGGACTTGAACCCAGACCTTACCTCAACCTCCCATCCCAATGAGTTGGATATATCTGAGGCAAGGCTTTCTGTTCCTGAGTTTGTCAAAGTCCTGTCTCCAGTGCAATCACTTTTTCCCCTGACAGTGACCTCCCATTCCATCTATCACATTATATTGCTGTTCTCCTTAAAGTATTTGCGCGTCATGATTTGAATGTGGAAACACTACCTCGTCAATGATCATGATGAATGTCCGGCTGATGATGTGACTTATGTCGCCAAAGGCCAACTGGGAGTAGCCAAATAAATTGACACCAGTTGTCACTTACACAAAAAAGGATATGATCCTCAAGATAAAACACTAAAAGCCTGTTTTCAAGAGGTGGATTTGTCCCTGTCACATTCCAGACACGGGGGAAGGTGGACCCAGGAAATGCCTATTCTCCTCTCACCTTAGAAAACTCCATTATATAGGGGGAACAAACTAGAGACCCATTATAAGTGTGTCCAGTACAAATTAATCTACCACTCACAGGTGTTCACCCTGACAATGTTCCTTGTAGACCTAGCGTCAAGAGAGAAACACAGGAAGATTCGAAGAAGAGTTACAGAGAAATTGAAATATTAACTCTGTGTCTTTCTCAAAACATGTTGTGGGGCCTATTGTTTTTCTCCAGCAAATATTTTGTACAATTAATCGTGACATAAATCAGTTGAAAGCATTGTGATTGGATATTAGAAGCTACCATTGTTCATCTTTCCAACAGGAAACTCAAATACTGTTTACTTTGTGGATGGACAAAATGACATTTCATTAAAAGGACCAGACAATCCTGGACGGGGTCCTGTTGTGTGGGAATGGACACCACACTCAGGGCAAGAAAAAAAGCAGCTGGTTACTTTTAAGAAAATCTCTGGGAGCTGGAGAGATTCAAAACAGAGTAAATACTATCAAAATAAGAAGTTGCACCAGTGGATAAATTGGGATTATGATTCCATTAATCTGCGGCTTACAAATCTCACATTTAATTTTGCTGGATTGTTCACCCTGTTTCAGACACAGCTGATTAAAATCATCCTGAAAGAATACAATGTTTTCGGGATCAAAGGTGAGTGAGACATTTTTAGAAAGATTCAATAAACTGACTGTCTGTAAATAATTGCATATGTAATGAAGAGGTTTCATTACATATGAGCTTTTATTACACAGTGCAAAGAGTGCACCCCTCTCTGAAATACAAGGGGATACATTCTGTTCATCATTCCTTTTGAAATTGTCAAAATGAGCAAAACCATGTTGACAATTTCAGCAGAAATGGCCATTGGAACAATTTACATGAGTCTGTGCACAAGTCATACTCTCTGTAACATGTGCTTAAGCTTTTAACCAAACTATTTGATTACTTACAGTAATTTTCACTGTGGTATTGATTGTTACATATTTCTGTTCTGTGATCTGCACATCCACAAGAGCATGTGGCATTTTCTTTCTCATTTCTGCCGTCACTGTTGGGATCATTGCAACATGGAAAACTCTTACATTGTTCTCCTTCCACCGAATTTCCGTCTCACTCAAGCTGTCATATTTGCTTTCAGTCCTGCCCTGATCCTGGAATTTATCTTCCCCTGCTCCTGTTCCCACCAAGACTAATATTTTATTCAGTAAGTGAATGGGTCAACATTTTTTGCCCATCCCTGGTTCCCCTTGGGAAGGTGATGGCGAACTATCTTCTTGAATTGCTGCAGTCAATGTGATACTTTGTTGGCTCAGTGCCAACAGATTTTTGGCTTGGTTGGTGGGTCATCTTACTGATCACCTCCCCTGCCATCAATCCTGTGATTGAATTAAATTTCTTCATTTAGTGTTTCAATTGTAAAGAGGGCAGCTACAATTTAAGTGTGACAAGCTGATGGGAAGAGTGCATTGGCAATCAAGCTGGCAATCAACTTCATGATTATTATAACTGTGAAAGATGACCAGTTTAATCCAATAATGGTTCACATCTGACTATGATTGCTATCTTTCTTTTATTCATTCAAAGTATGTGTATGTTACTGGCATTATATTGCCCAGCGTTAATTTCCTAGCAGACAGTTAAGAGTCAACCACATTGCTTTGGGTTATGAGTTACATGTGGGCCAGACCAAGTAAGGATGACAGTTTCATTCACTAAATGGCATTAATAAACAAGATAGATTTCCCTAGATAACCAAGAACAGTTCCATGTTCATCATTAGAGCCTTAATTCCAGACTTTTATTGAAGTGAAATTTCACCATCTGCCACGGCAGGATTCAAACCCAGGTCCACAGAACATTACCTGGTCACCAGAGTAATAGTCTAGCAATAATCGCACAAGGCCATCACATTCCCTCTTTTTAAAAAAAGAGAAATTCACACCAAGTTTCATTAATAAGCAAAAAAAGTCTTTATTCCAACAAATTTACAATGGCAAGAAGAGATTAATAATTATAAAATATGCAAACTTAAACTATGCCCAATTTAAATCTAAGCAAATTGGATTCACAGAACATACAAGACAAAGTTTTCAAAGGAATATCATGAAGGAAAATATCAGTAAAATGACACAAAGTCTGTGCAACAGACCCTAACCCAAAAATGGGAAATTAAATGACTTTCCCACATTCTGTTTTTTTTTGGTGATGGTATCATGCGGTTGTGAACTTTGATGATGTTTCATTCAGAAGCCATTCAGTTGGACCTCGGTTTTAGCTTGAGTTAGCAGCGTTTTTCTTAGTATTTGAATGATATCTGTGTTGGACTCTCAGAGGGAGAGAGAAAGAGTGGTCTCACTTACTTTGGAAGGTTTGGGAATCAATTGATATCTCTTCGCTCACTTCAGTGACAAACTACCACATGAAACCAATCCAAAAGATGTTGTTGGGCAGTTTCCTTTCACTAGCCAAAGGTGCCTGGGGCTGAATCATATGATTTTTGTCGGAATGTTGGTTTCATTTATTTGGTGGAAGGTTTCTTTTTTTGAGACCAAGTGAAATCTTTCACTGTATCTTACCTAACTCAATAAAATAATGACTTTGCCCACCCTTCATGCCACCCCTTTGCCTGAATATAACCCCAACTTACCACCTGCCCTTTCCAAAAAAATTTATGACTCACCAAACGCCCATGTCCATGGCCCATGTGCCATATTTTAAAATTCATTGTGCACTCAGATGAGCTTTGGCATTTTAAATCTGCCCTGCCTGTCGAAGGACAGTAATTCCAAAGCCGCCAGAGAAAAGGAGAATATTGCCACGTTTCTCCAACAGAGATCTGGAGTTCTTGGGAGATTCAGTTGCTGCCCTTCATGGGGAGGTAGGCTGACCGGGGCAGTATTCTATGACAGTCAGACACTCCAAGATCCTGTGTGATCCCTGTTGTTTGCAGGGAATGATAGTCTGTCCAAACCCAGTTTAACAATGGTTTGTTGACTCTGAACAAGTCAGGTGGGGACATCAAGTATTTCAACAACCCTGCCACAAGATTTGCAAACTCCTCGCATATATAATGAGCTGTCAATGACATAACCTTGCAAGAAACACTGACCTACCCCAAGCCGAAACAATGCTTACTTCCATGGATGACTTCAAACTTGGTCTCTACATTAGAACGTTACATTCAGTATGTCCTCACTTTAATTGTAGTTACATGGCTCATCATTACAACAACAATGATGTGAATTGGATTTTCTCTCCCAGATCAATGATCAAACACTGCCCCATTTAGGTCAGATTTCACACACTAGGAACACTGATCAGAGCCCAGTCCCAGAGTTTCACATGGCTCACAGGGGTGAGGAACCAGAGTGTTTGAAAGTTAGGAGCTAATGGATGGTTCTATTTACAATGTCTTTACTAAGATCTGATTATTATTGTCATTTGGCAAGTGAGACTGCATGTGATGGAGAGCAGTTTTAGAACAAGACTCTTGTCAAAGGCCATTCATCATGGAGGCCAATAAATGGAGCCATGCTCAGGAACATTTTGGGAGGCTGATTGAAGTTGCTTCTAGAGCTGTGATGGCCCTGATTTGGATTATTGCACAGGTGTCCAGTTCCTGTGTGGGTTTGTGTATTCATCACAGAATAGAACAGGAGACCTCTCCATGCCTGATGATGTGGTGCTACCTTTCAATCACAACCTCATCTTCCACAGTCAATGATGCTCTCAACATAGAAACATGGAGTCAGAGATGAACAACACAGAAACAGCCCTTCCATCCAACTTGTCCATGCTAACCAGATATCCCAACCTAATCTCGTTCCATTTGCCAGCACTTGGCCCATATGCCTCTAAACTCTTCTTACTCATATACCCATCCAAATACCTTTTAAATATTGCAATTGTACCAGTCTCTACCATTTCCTCTGGCAGCTCATTCCATACATGCACCATTCCCTGCATGAAAAAGTTGCCCCTTACGCCCCTTTTATATCTTTCCCCTCTCACCCTCAACCTATGCCCTCTAGTTCTGGACTCCCCCACCCCAGGGAAAAGACTGTGTGTATTTATCCTATCCATGCCACTCATGTTTTATAAACCTCAATGAGGTCACCCTCAGCCTCCAACTGGGTATTGTGCAATGAGAAAGGAATAATAAGCAATCTGTCTGTGTGAGATCACTTGGAGAAAAGTGATCATAGTATGACAGAATTCTTCAGTAAGATAGAGAGATGTAATTGATTCAGAGATTAGCTCAAATCCTCCAACCCTGGCAACATCCTTGTAATTCTTTTATGAACCTTTACAAGTTTCACAATATCCTTCCAATAGGAAGGAGACCAAAATTGAACACAGTATTCTAAAAGTGACCTAAACAATGTCCTGTACAGATTAGATTACATTACAGTGTGGAAACAGGCCCTTCGGCCCAACAAGTCCACACTGACCCGCCGAAGCGCAACCCACCCATACCCCTACATTTACCCCTTACCTAACACTACGGGCAATTTATCATGGCCAATTCACCTGACCTGCACATCTTTGGACTGTGGGAGGAAACCGGAGCACCCGGAGGAAACCCACGCAGACACGGGGAGAACGTGCAAACTCCACACAGTCAGTCGCTTGAGGCGGGAATTGAACCCGGGTCTCCAGCGCTGTGAGGCAGCAGTGCTAACCACTGTGCCACCGTGCCGCCCACAGCCGTAACAGGACCTCCCAACTCTTATACTCAATGCTCTGACAAATAAAGGAAAGTTTACCAAATGTCTTCTTCACTATCCTATCTACTTGCGACTCTAGTTTCAAGGAGCTATGAACCTGCATTCCAAGGTCTCTTTGTTCAGCAACACTCCCTAGGTTATTACCATTAAGTGTAGAAGTCCTTCAAAGATTTTCCAAAAATGCAGCACCTCACATTTATCTCAATTAAACTCCATCTGCCACTCCTCAGCCTATTGGCCCATCTGATCAAGATCGTGTTGTAATCTGAGGCACCTTCTTCGCTGTCCACTACACCCGCAATTTTGGTGTCATCTGCAAACTTACTAACTATACCTCCTATGCTCATATCCAAATCATGATATAAATGATGAAAAGTAGTGAACCTAGCACCAATCCTTGTGGCACTCCACTGATCCCAGGTCTCCAGTCTGGAAAAACAATGCTCTACCATCACCTTCTGTCAACATCCACAAATACCATCCAAATGATATAACCATACCGTGACCCCAAACACTCCAACAATTCATTGCCTCTGCTCTCTCTCACACTATCGGAGGAGGACTCTGAATGTTTGTGATATTCTACTGATGAGATTATCCGTGTGTAATTTGTTCTTAATGCAGAAAAGATCCAGTGCTCATGAAGGTTAATTAAACGTTCATCATTGGATTGTACCTGCATTGGATAACACTAATCATTCCTGATATATTTTCCACAGTTGCATCAGGTCCCCAGTACCATCACCACAGGGTGAACAGTGATGTTACCCTCAGCTGTACCATCTCCAAACACTCAGATACAGTCTGTCTCCAATGGAAACGGAGAGATTCATCTCAGCAGAGCAATGGGAAAACTGATCAGATCCGAGTGAATAACACAGTCTATCTGATGGTCAAACACGTTACCATGGAGGATAAGAAGATGTATGCGTGTGAAGTACAGGAAAATGGATCCATGGTTCTCAAAGTGAATCGAGATTTTCATGTTTCCAAGTGTAAGTGCCATTTCCTCATTGCAAATATTAAAGATTTACTGGTATAAAACTGTTACATATAACGTGAATCCATGTATGCCAATTATCATTCATGTTGTCAGTCAGAATGAGGGCTCCCACTGCACATTTCAACATTGATCTAAATCTGACTTCTCTCCTGTCATTGACACTTTTCACTGAGTTCTTCTGCTATTCACAATGATTCCAGTTGCTTCAAATAAATGTTGAGTTTGGAGCAGAACTAAGGGAACAGGGAATGGCAGGGAATCAATGGCTGTGAATGGAGAGGGAAATATAGAAACATAGAATGCAAGAGCAGGAATAGGCCATTCTGACCTTCCAGCCTACTTGGCCATTCCATGCTGTCATGGTTAATCATCCAACTCAGTACCCTGTTCATACTTTCCCCCCCTTACCCTTTGATCCCTTCAGCCCTAAGTACAACTTAATAACATTCAGTAGTTAAGCATCAAATGCTTTCTGTGACAGAATTCCACAGGCTTATCACTCATTGGGTGAAAACATTTCTTGTCTCTGAGTCCTAAATGACCTTCATCATACCCTTACACTGTGACCCCACTTTTGGATTCCCCAGCCGTCAGGAACGTACCTCCTGCATTTCCCCTGTCTAGTCCTGTTAGAATTATATAAGTTTCTATGAACGCCACCTTTCATTTTCCTAAACTGCAGTGAATGTAACTTTAACTGATCCAATTCTCTTCATTCTTTAGTCCTTCCACCACCAGAATCAGTCTAGTTAACCTTCTTTGCACTCCCTTGAAATCCAGACTGCCCTCCTCAGACAATGAAGACAATGCTGCACACAATATTCCAGATATAGTCTTCACAAGCCCCTGTACAATAGCTGCAAAATCTGTTCCTGTACTTCCCATCCTTGTATCTATTACTATTCCATTTTTCCTTCATTGCCATGGTCAGGCCAACTTTCCCATTTTATTTTTGGGCCACATAAGGAACGGTTTTGAAGTTCCTCAAACACTCTTTAAGTATTTGCTGCAGCTTATCCACTGTCATCCCTTTAAGTAATGTTCGCCAATGTATCATCTCTCACACCACTATACTTTTCTTTATTTAGATTTAAAATGCTAATCTCTGCATCAATTACATCACTATGTATCTTAGTGAAGAATCCTGTCATATTATGATCACCTTTCCCCAACAGACCTCACACAGACAGATTGCTTATTATTCCTTTCTCACTGCACAATACCCAGTTTAGGATGAGAGTGGTGCTGGAAAAGCACAGCAGGTCAGGCAGCATCCGAGGAGCAGGAAAATCGGTGTTTCGATTCCTGAAGGGCTTATACCCGGAACATCGATTTTCCTTCTCCTCGGATGCTGCCTGACCTGCCGTGCTTTTCCAGCACCACTCTAATCTAGACTCTGATCTCTAGCATCTGCAGTCCTCACTTTTGCCCAGTTTAGGATGGCCTGTTCTCTTGTAGATTTCTTAAATTCTTCACCCAGAAAACCATCTTGTTCACAGTCTAGGCATTCCTCCTCAATAGATTTGTTGATGCCCAAACTGTATGCTGATTAAAATCACCCACAATTACAGCAGTACCTTGCCTGCTTGCATCTTTAATTTCCCGTTTAGTGTCTTCTCTAAAGAATCACTGCAGTTTAATGTGTTTCTAAGCACCACCTACACAGATTCCACTTCACCAAAGAGAATATCCTTCCTCACTATTTATCAATACTCTTTAACTAGCAATGCTACCCCACCTTGTTTTCCTCTTTATCTGTCCTTTCTGAAAACTGAATATCCTTGAATATTCAGTTCCCTTCTCTGGTCTCCATAATCCTAACTACATCAAACCTTTTTTATATCTATTTGCATAATTCATTGACTTGATTGTGAATATTCATGCAGTGAGAGACAAACTCGGAAATCCTTTTTTGAAACATGTTTAGTCCTGTTTATATTACTTTTCACTGCAGTTCTGTTTGACTCTTGCCCTTGAATTCTCTGCCTATCACTTTTCTTATTTTCCATTTTTCATTTTGTTTCTGTCTCTGTTTCCCTTTGTTCTGTCTCCCTCTATAGGGTGCTGTTTCCCCAACCATTTTAGATTAAACCCTCACCAACCATAACACCAAATACTCCCCTGGGACATCAGTTCCAGCTCTAGCCAGGTGCAAACTGTTCAGTGTGGAACTGTTCCCAGTATTCCAGGAATCTGAAGCCTTCCACCCCTTGCACCATCTCTCCAGTTGCATATTTATCTACCACATTCTACTGCTTCTCCTCTGACTGGCACAGAGCCAATGAAGACTCACTGGACTCAATTCATCAACTCCACTTTCTTCCCTCTGATTCTGCCAGACCTACAGAGTTTTGCCAGCAATTTCTGATTTTGTTTGAGATCTCCATCATCCCTGGCTCTTTGTTGGTATTTTGTGATGCAACCAATTTGGTGCAGCATGGTGGCTCAGTGATTAGCACCGCTGCCTCATAGCACCAGGGACCTGGGTTCAATTCCACCCTTGGGAGACTGTCTGTGTGGAGGTTGCATGTCCTCCGTGTGTCAGCATTCATTTCCTCCTAGTGTTCCGGTTCCCTCCACTGCCCAAAGATGGGCAGGTTAGGTGGATTGGACATGCTAAATTATCCATACTGTGCATGTATTACCCATACTGTGCATGTATTATCCATACTGTGCATGTATTACCCATACTTTTAGATTAGATTACTTAGTGTGGAAACAGGCCCTTCGGCCCAACAAGTCCACACCGACCCTCCGAAGAGCAACCCACCTAGACCCATTCCCTTATATTTACCCATTCATCTAACACTACGGGCAATTTAGCGTGGCCAATTCACTTGGACCTGCACATCTTTGGACTGTGGGAGGAAACCGGAGCACCCGGAGGAAGCCCACGCAGACACGGGGAGAATGTGCAACCTCCACACAGACAGTGGCCCAAGGTGGGAATTGAACCCAGGTCTTTGGCGTTGAGAGGCAGCAGTGCTAACCACTGTGCCACCGTGCCGCCCTAACTGTGCATGTATTATCCATACTGTGCATGTATTACCCATACTGTGCAAGTATTACCCATACTGTGCATGTATTATCCATACTGTGCATGTATTGGCCATGAAAAATGTAGGGTTTTGGGGATAGAGTGGGTCTAGGTGGGATGCTCTTTGGTGGGTTGGTGTGGACTCACTGGGCTGAATGGCCTGTTTCCACAATGTAGGGATTCTGTGACTCTAAGAATCTGGCAGCTGATATTTCCTCTGAGAAGCCTTTTCCACCAACACTATCCAAAGTGGTACATTGGTTTTGCAGGGGAATGGGCACAAGGGACTCCTGCACTGCCTGCCTAGTTTGCTTTCTCAGCTGGTGGTCATTCATCCCCTCCCTGCCTGTGGAGTTTTAGCCTCCAGTATGACCATCCCTCTGTACATGTCATCAATAGTACTCTCAGCCTGTCTGATGCTCCACACAGTCCCTACCCATCAGTCCATCTTCAAAACTCAGGCTTCCAGGAGCTGTACTGGTATACACTTCTTGCACACATTCTGGTCCCAGGCACTGGAACTGTGTCCAAGTGGGAAATCATGTCTCACTAACTTTATTAAGTTTTTTGAAGAACTAACAAAGAGGACTGATAAGTGCAGAGCAGTGGATGTGATCTATATTGTTTCCAATAAGGCATTTGATAAGGTTCCTTGTGGTAGACTGGTTAGCAAGGTTAGATCACATGGAATACAGGGAGAACTAGTCATTTAGATACAGAACTGGTTCAAAGGTAGAAGACAGAAGTTGGTGGTGGAGGGTTGTTTTTCATACTGGAGGCCTGTGACCAGCAGTGTGCCACAAGAATCATGCTGGGTCCACTGCTTTTCATCATTTAAATAAATCACTTGGATGTGAACATAGGAGGTGTGCTTAGTAAGTTTGTAGATGACACCAAAATTGGAAGTGTAGTGGACAGTGAAAAAGGTTACCTCAGAGTTCAATGGGACCTTGATCAGATGGGCCAAGGGGCTGAGGAGTGACAGATGGAATTTAAATTTGGAAAAATGTGAGGTGCTGCATTTTGGCCCAGCAAATCAGGGCAGGATGTATGCACTTATTGTAAGGTCTTGTGGAGTATTGCTGAACAAGGAGAACTCAGAGTGCAGGTTCATAGCTCCTTGAAAGTGGAGTTCTAGGTAGATAGGATAGTGAAGAAGGCATTTGGTATGCTTCCCTTTATTGGTCAGAGAATTGAATATAGGAGTTGGGAGATCGTATTGTGGTTCTAGAGGACATTGGTTAGGCAACTTTTGAAATACTGAGTGCAGTTCTGGCCTCCTTGCTATAGAAAGGATCTTGTGAAACTTGAAAGGATTCAGAAAATATTTATAAGGATATTGCCAGGGTTCGAGGATTTGAGCTATCGGGAGTGGTTGAGTAGGCTGGGGCAATTGTCCCTGGAGCACGGAGGCTGAGGGGTGGCCTTAAAGAAGTTTATGAAAACATGAGGGGCATGGATAACGTGAATAGTCAAGGTCTTTTCCCTGGGGTGGGGGAGTCCAAAATTAGAGGGCATAGGTTAGGGTGAGAGGGGAAATATTAAAAAGGGACCTCAGAAGCAACTTTTTCATACAGAGGGTGATGCATGCATGGAACAAGCTGCCAGAGGAAGTGGTGAAGGTTGGTGTAACTATAATATTTAAAAGGCATCTGGATAGGTATAGAATTAGAAAGGCTTTAGAGGGATATGGGTCAAATGCTGGAAAATGGGATTAGGTTAATTTAAGATATCTGGTCAGCATGGATGAGTTGGATCGAAGGGTCTGTTGCCATTTTGTACAATTCCAGGACTCTATGACTCTAAGTTTCCACATGGGGCAAGTGGAGCACGTTTCGGCCTTGAGCGCTCCTTCCAAGACTTACCCCTTTAAATTAAATCTTTCTGACTGTATGTCTCTATGCCATGACAATGATCATGACTATTTAGATTGCCTGAATATCAAATTACATTTCTAGACCTGTGTACTATATCACTTAGAAATTCTAAATTCAACCTAAAAGTCTACAAATTATAAGTGAGAAAAATGAAATACTCAACATAACCTTAGTCAGCCAATCAATTGCTTCCTCTTGCCCATGTCACGTTTTGACCCTCTTCCCAGACTGCTTCACCATATCATTAAATGTGGAATACTCTTCCCAGCTTCATCTCACAATTATGGATACTACAATATTTCCCTCAAAAGCCAATTGTCAACTCCAAACACTCAGTTTCGTCATTTATATATATCACTTGGATGTGAACATAGGAGGTGCGCTTAGTAAGTTTGTAGATAACACCAAAATTGGAAGTGTAATGGACAGTGAAGAAGGTTACCTCAGAGTTCAATGGGACCTTGATCAGATGGGCCAAGGGGCTGAGGAGTGACAGATGGAATTTAAATTTCGAAAAATGTGAGGTGCTGCATTTTGGGAAGGCAAATCAGGGCAGGATGTTTGCACTTATTGTAAGGTACCTTCAGTCTAGAACTCCAAGAACCCAGATTTGCAGCAAACAACCATATATATGTCTCCCAGTTTCATCATATTTTATTTCTGCCTTTTTTCAAAGCGCCTTTACTGGTTTGACTTTATATTATGGACTTAATTGCTCAATATCAGATATTCTGTTTTTTTTTAAATTATCTCACTTGTTTTCACTATTTCAGTGTCGATTAGGCGAAAGGGAATAGGAAACATTGCCCATTTGTTTTGGTTCTCACCTCCCTCCTGTGGATGGAACATTTGTGGAACCTTAGCTAATGCAGGAATTGAGTCTGCTCTGTTTACATCCCTGTGCATTGTAAATCAGATGCCCTACCAGCTGAGCTAACCAGTCCATCATTACAAATGCTTATTGTCTACTCCAAAATACTGCTTTGAACATTTACCCTCTTCAAAAAGCCTCACTCTCACTCTCTTGCCACCCTCCTGGCTTGATCATTGGTCTCATGGTCATCATTGCATGCTAAATTCTTGATTTTTATTAGAATTCAAATTTCAACATCTGCCATCGTGGGATTTGAATCTGGATCATAATTTGGGTTGAAAAAAATGTGGTGATGAAAAAGCGCAGCAGGACAGGCAGCATCCGAGGAGCAGGAGAATCGACATTTCAGGCATAAGCCTTTCTTCAGGAATCGTTCATCCTCAGAGAGGGGGAGATCTGGAGGGATGGTGAAAATATGGCAGGGCTGGGAGCTAGGACCGGGTGTGGGGCTGGAGCTGGGAGTGGGGGCGGAGTTAGGCATGGAGGTGGAGTTAGTCATGGGGCGGAGTTAGTCATGGGGGTGGAGTTGGTCGTGTGGGCGGAGTTAGTCATGGGGCGGAGATTAACAGGGGGCAGAGATCAACGTGGGGGCAGTGTAGCGTGCGGTGTGGTCTTTGAGCAGGTGAGTGGCATCACTGGGGGTGGAAGTTGCTATGGCAACGGCAGCTCCGAGGGCGGAAGTGGCTGTGGCGACGGCAACTCCGGGGGTGGAAGTGGCGCGCCGGGCAGAAATGGAGCTGGTCCCAGTGGCCGTGGATCCTGCGGCGGCTGCATATCTGTCGGCGATTAAGGTGGGTGTCTGGATTGATATTCAGGTGATAATACGGCAGAAGTGGGTACTGCAGACGCTGGAGATTAGAGTCAAGATTAGAGTGGTTCCAGAAAAGCACAGCAGGTCAGGCAGCATCCGAGGAGCAGGAAAATCGATATTTCGGGCAAAAGCTCTTTATCATGAAGGGCTTCCTGCTGAAGGGCTTTTGCCCAAAACGTCAATTTTCCTGCTCATCGGATGCTGCCTGACCTACTGTGCTTTGCCAGCACCACTCTAATCTTGACTCAGGTGATAATACCATAAGGCCATCATCTCCCTGCATCCTTCCCCTTATGCCCATCTCTTCTCACACGTTCTCCTTTGGACATCCAGCCAGAATGCCAAAACGTGCACTCGTACTAATTGTCTTCTTTGTTGGGTAGCCTTTCAACGAAGTTAGAAGGGGCTTTTGACAGATCCTGGACTTATATCTGCAGGATTTGGAATGAGGGCAACTGTCAAAAGAGGGTAAAAGTTGAGCACATCGAACAGAGGACAGTATTGGGCACAGAAGCCAAGGTGAGCATGTTTGTGGGAGTCAGGCAGTGGCAGGTAGGTTCTTGGGAATTTGGCAGTGGAGCGAACAGTTGGGAGTATCAAGAGATTGGGGACAGGATTGGGAGTGTAGCCAATAAATGTAGGAGGGAATCAGGGCTGCAATGTGTGGTTATGGTTTGAATGAAATGCAGATAAACATTGCAATACCTGCAGGTGAGATGGTCGATCCAATAAGTGAGGAGGCAGAACTTATTCAGTGGCGTTTAACTCTATGATGAGAATCTGATTTCTTTTGCCTGTTGTTTAAATAATTCCACCCTGCCTGATATTCCCCTTGCCATTTCTGATACTGGAATATCGTGTTGTTCCTTTCAGCAACCCAATTATGACATGTTGTTGCTCAGTGTTAAGATATTGGGAATTTGATGTCTTAGCACAAAAAGCAAAGAACAGAAAAGCACAGGAATAGGCCCTTCAGCCCACCATGACTATACTGACACAGGGTGCCTTGTGAAATCTGAAACCTTTTGTATCTACGCATTCTGAATCCTTCTTTTCCCTGTCTATTCCTATTTCTGTCAGGATGCTTCTTAAATCAAATGTCCCATCTTGCTCTCCCTTTGAACTTCCTGTCCAATACATCACTTGGGGTTTATCACACTAATCTGCAGCCTATTCCACTCAGTTGTCCACTATTGATCTTATGAAATTTCCCAGTGTCCCATGGGTGGCACAGTGACTCAGTGGTTAGCACTGCTGTCTCACCGCACCAGGGACCCGGGTTCGATTTCCCACTTCGGGCAACTGTCTGTGTGGAGTTTGCACATTCTCCCCATACCTGTGTGGGTTTCATCCGGGTGCTCCAGTTTTCTCCCCCAATCCAAAAGATGTGCAAGCCAGTTGAATTAGCCTTGGTAAATTGCCCATAGTGATAGGTGCATTAGTCAGGGGTAAATGTAGGGATCTGGGTGGGTTACTCTTTGGAGGGTCTGTGTGGACTTGTTGGGCTGAATGGCCTGTTTCCACAATGTAGGCAATCTAACCTAAGAAAATCTTGATATCATTCAAAGGGAGCCAACATATTAAAACTAGAAAAGATTATTGAAAAATCATTCAAAGTCGGTCTTTTCTAATATTGATCTCATCTAAGTTGGCAATGTTCAAGTAGTACATTGTTTTGACAAAAATGTGATGATACAACGTTTCAATGATCAACACTAGTATTTCAATACAATAATAATCATTTTTTTACCTTTTCCCTGTCCTTCCACATAATGTTCCAACATGTGGTTCTCTGTCTTTCTTTTGTAGATTTATTTATAAAGAGTTATACTCTTTATCGCTCAGACACAGATCACAGTGAGCTCAAACTGGTTTGTCAGCACTTTGATAACCAATTTGAAACTGCTGCATGGAGATGGAGGTCAGCTGCTCAGAATCAGGAGAAAATAATAGCATCTGCTACGAGATCTCAGCCCATCAATATAGATCGCACTCACTTTGGGAATCGACTGGTCCCCACAACATCAAAGTTTAATGGTGTGAACTTCAATGCGAAGATTGTCCCAGTCCTGTTTGAAGATGCAGGAGTTTATACATGTTTCCTGCAATCAAATAAAATAGTGACCATTACATTAATCACAGTTAAAGGTAGGGGACAAAATATTGATGCTGCTTTCGTTGATTAAGTCATTGTTTAAAACTTAAAATGATTTTCTGGTTTACACAGTCACAGCGGAACCCTCTGATGCAGAGATTGAGGAAGACTCCATTACCCTGACCTGCTCTGTCTCTCATGTAACTGAATCAATCAGACTTGTTTGGATCAATAACGATGGTAAAATTATTGAAGAAAAGACATTGAATAAGAGGAATAGGAAAGAGAAATCATTGAGGCTGATTATTGAGAAAGCTGACAGAGGCAGAGGAAAGTGGATGTGTGTTTTGTTTCAACAAAACATGCCTCAGGTTTCAGTCCCATACTATTTGGAAGTCAGTGGTAAGTGACTCAGATCTTGCTCTTAATACATAAAATTCAAAGGAAATGTTCTTACCACTTATTGCATTTAGTGGCAGCCGTAACTACAAGATCTTGTGGATGAACTTCTACAATGGTGCAGCTTATCAGCAACTTTCCCTGAGATAACACCTTACTGTCTGTAAGACAAATTGTACAATCAGTCAATTATCACATTGATGTGAATTTGGAAAGTGGGTGAAAATTTGTCAGAGTGGTAAACGTTCAGACATAATGCTCTATCAAATTTTCAGTGAAAGCTAATAATGTGTATAAAAGGTAAAATTGTAAATGAAGGTAAAGTTAGAAGCAGCTTACCTTTGCAAACTTTGGGACATTAACAAATGTGCTTCTCTTTAACTCATGGTATCGCAGAACCATGTGTTAGAAGCTACTGAGGCCACACTGATTTCGAGCAAAATAGTCCAGGAATATTTTTAATAATTATCAAGCATCATAATGAAGGTTGTGGAAGGGACATCTGATGGCTAGGCCAATGTTTGAGCAGGAGAAGTTCCAATGACCCAGCCAACAGTAGAATGGTCAGGATAGATTGTCCTTTGGCAATGGGTTGAAATTTTCTGGAATATTCCCCTAACCATAGGGAAGGTGAGAAAGTTCAACTTGAGTCTTTCTCTGACTTTTGTGTTTCTGTCACACGAACAGAATGGAGACCTCTCAGAACAGATACTAAACTTTCTGTCAAAAACATTTAATTGGTGAAATTTAAAAACAATTATATTTT
>NC_057723.1:12350420-12373420 GCF_004010195.1 Chiloscyllium plagiosum | reverse complement strand
AACAGGCTCGAAAAGTCAAAGACCAAAACCTGTGCAACGAAAGGAAAATGTAGAAGATACATCACAACCTGTTTCAAAATTTAATGAAGTTCAGCAAATGCAAGGTAACATTTAGACACTAATAATGGAAAGTCTAGCACTGTACTTTATTCACTGTAGCAATTTTACTTTTGTTTTGTATTTTCTAGCTACACCTTAACATAAATTCAAATACAAAAATGTTATGCATTTAGCGGGCCACATCCAAAATTCCTGTGGAGTACACACAGGGTATCTTTTTAATTATTCAAATAACTTCTTATATTTATTGTTAGGTCTTTATAATTATCATAATTAGGGACTCACTAAAGCCTTGTACACAGGATACTATGGACATTAACCCACTTCAAGATTCTAGTTAACAGCTCATCCTAAACAACACCTTGGAGTAAGATAATTGCTGATGGGAATAGTCACTGTGCTCTACATTTAGGAGCACTATGTTTATTTTTTGAGACTAAAAGTGTGAGTGAGAGAATGGGGTCAGGTTAGTAGCAAAGGGACTTCTGTTCTGGATGGGTCATGCTTTCCAAGTGATTACATTCTTCTCAGTTTATTACAAATGCATTGTGGATTAAACACCACATTTCATGGTTCTGCATCCCCTCAACAATCCTTTAGGCTCCAATGTTCAGGTACCATGTTTAAAAGGTGCACTTCACTCTGAGCTTCGGCTCATCATCCCAATCTACTCTGGAATTGTCAAAGACCATGCAAAAAGACCATGTTTCCCTGTGGATGGCAACATGAGGCTATCCCGACTGTCGAAGGCAGCTATGGAGGTTAGCACCCATGGGCAATTCAGGAGAAGCAAGCTCCAATGCTGCAAGAGAGTGAACGATCTGCTGATCTCTTGCAGGGTATTTCATTCTACCGACTTACTGATTCATTCTCCTGTGGGTGTGGGATAGCACTGGAAAGTTGCAACTGCAGAGAACTGTCAATCAGGAAGTTGGGTGCCAGGCATTTTCATCAGATACTTTCGGTGTAATCCATACCTTGTAAATTCATTGCAGCTACAAGTGCAGCATAACCTGTTCCAAAGTTTTACTGCCTCTCACATGCCTGACTATATTCAGACTGAAACATAAAGTGAGCTACAATGTTCAGCACCTCACGCACCACCAACTCACTGAAACAAACACAGAAAATGCTAGAGAAATTCTGTCAGCATCTGGAGATTAAAAAACAGTTACAATTTTGGGTCTGCTATAACTCTTCTTCAACTCACTGACAAAAATAGGACAATTGGACATTTGATAGAGTTTCACTAAAGACTTGCATGGGACAAGGAAACAACCACATAACATGACGTTCTGAGGTTAGTACCCTCTCAAGTTCAAACCCATTTTCCTCTCCTAATTAGGTTTGGTGGTGTCAGCCAGTGGTTATCTTGTTTGGATAGGAATGTTGGCCCAATTAGATTGTGCCCCTAACACTGAAAGCATTTGTACAAAGAAACATCTCAGCTATGAATGAGTGAAGTAAACAAAGAAGGTTGCATTCACTGGAGCTTGGATGATGATGCCTAATAAGACAGTCACACGTAACTCACTATGTATGGAAAGCTGTCCGACTGAATATTTTGTGAGAACATAACAGCAAACCTTTAATACTCTGTTGGGAATCTGAATTTTTGCCTCACAATCTTCTTTTACTAATTTAATGTTATCATCCCTTATAAAGAATACTATCCATCTCCTTTTTCTCTTTTGTTTATCCTTCAAGAATGTATACCATTGTTGGATTTTTCAGTTCCCAATCTCAGTCACCCTGCACCCACCTCTCTATAACAGCAATGAAATCATTTCAATTTATGAATTTGTATCAACCTTTTGCATTCAACCTTTACAGACATTCAGTCAGAGCACTTAATTGAGCTTTTTAACATAATTCTCAATTTATTGCCTACCAATGCTCTATCTTATATTTTTGCTTATAATCACGTACTTCCTTTTACAAGTTCTGATTCCATTGAATTCGAGCTTCCTTTTAGATTCCCACATCCCACCAGTCTAGTTTATATCCTCCCCAAAAGCCTAGCAAATCTCCTAATGAGGATTATTAGTCCTGGTCAAGCTAAGATGCAGACTGAAATAAAATCAGAAAGTGCTGGAGAAACTCAACAGCTCAGGCAGCATCTGTGAAGACAAAAACAGAGTTAATGTATCGAATCCAGTAATCCTTCATACTATATCTACCTAACTGATTAATCAGCAACTCTTAGTATCACTTAGAATCTTCTACAATGAAGTTGAAATTACAAGCACATCAAAATGATACCCTAGATTAAATCCCATCAATACTTAGTTATGGATTTCAATTAATGGTCCATTTAATAAAAAAAAACTATGGATGCTGGAAACCAGAAATAAAATAAGGAAAATACTGGAAAAGCTCAGCAAGTCTGGCAGCATCAGTTAAGAGAGAAACAGTTTTGAATCCACTAATTCTTCTATGGATCCTTCTTTGGATTCTGGTTAAGAGCTGGCTTTGCTGCCTTAACACTGCCTTATCTCTATGTGGTTATTCATTTCCTGGAGGTATAAACCGTCAACCACTAAATTGAGACTGTGGAAACCCTGACGAAGGGCTTAGACCAGAAACGTCGATTCTTCTGCTCCTCGGATGCTGCCTCACCTGCTGTGCTTTTCCAGCACCACAGTCTCGACTCTGATCTGTAGCATCTGCAGTCCTCACTTTCTCCTAGTGAACCACTAAATGCCAACACAACATTTGCCACACATGTTCTTGCATTCTCAAAACCTCTCAAAACAATGAGCGTGAATCATTCAGAACAGCCTGAGGGTTATATTTAGAAAATGTTCTCTTTCCTAAGTTCTAATTCCATTTTGTGGATGACACAAATATATTTCAATATTGTATATAATAAATACAACTATATGAAAAAAAATTCAAGTCAAACTCAAGATTTATTCAGACAAACCTTATTTTGCAGCAGATACCGAGTCACCAGTGCTTGGAACAAGTAGTTTTTCTGAATATGCAACTGTCAATAGGAAGGCAAAAGCAGACAGTAAGTAACTGAATCATATTACGTGCTTCTATTTGAAAAAATAATGTCAGATTTTATTGTATGAAACTTTGCTTTTAGGTTAGTACTTTTTGTTTGAAGTTCTTCAGATCTGCAATGATAAATACTGGGATATTTTCACACAGTTTAGTAATATACGACTTTGTAAAGCTGTTGTAATATTAACACCTTCAAACCCATCACACAAAGTTAGATTCACTAATCTTCGTCATTGCATATATCATATGTTTGCAATAAGAAGGCCTGTTTAAAATTCCTAAGAATATAAATCATATGAAGATACATTCAGACCAGCCATTACTTCCCAGTATGATTGGTTAAGGCAGCAAAGGCTGTAGTGGTACTGTCAGAGTGCTAGCGAATCCATAAACCTCAGATTAATGTTCTAGTGACATGGGCTCAAGTCTCTGCATAGCAAGTGGCAATGTCTGAATTAGTTTTAATAAAGCAAGTCTAGTAGAGATATTGTCACCACTACTTATTATTGTAAAACTCTCGAGGTTTGCTTATGTCCTTCAGCAAAAGAAATCTGCCTTCCTAAACTGGGCTTGCTTACCTGGGACTCTGGATTCCCAGCAATGTGGTTGACACACAACTGCCCTCTGTGCAATTAAGAAAAGGCAATGCTAAATGCTTGTTGAGCAGGTGATGCCATCATTCCATGAATTAATTTTTAAAAATTAGCTGTAGATCTTAACTACTTGCTCAACAGCTCCAAGGAGGGGTGAGATTCTCTCCAGCATAAACTCTTCCAATGATCTCTTCACCTCTCAATACCTTCAGGGATGGAGAGGTTCTATGAAAAAAGGGCAAATAATTGGCAAATGAATTTCAGTGTCAATATGTGTGGTGTTATATTTTATTTATAAAAGATAAGTTATTATTTGGGACAGGTTGGGATAAGGGAGTAAACCCACCTGGGTGAAGCCTAGAAATTCAGCTGGAAGATGGTGTGATCCCAATGATGCTGGTCAGAGATCTAACAAACCTACACCCAAACCCACCTGCTCTTGGCTTTTAAAAAATTGTGCTAACACCCCTTCATATGTCTAATCTATCGAAACCTTTCACAATTTTAAAGACATCCCTTAGGTACCCCCACCCAACCAACATTCCCATTTTAGGATGCAAGTGATGACCTCTAAATTCTGGTGCCATCCTTGAAAAATTCATTTTCACTCTCCTTGGTGCTTACATGTGCTTTTTATAAGTTAACAGACAGAATTGTGCACAATTCCTCAAATGTGATCCAATCAAGAATTGATCGGAATTCAGCATAGCCTTGAATTGTTGGGCTGAAAGTGCCTAATAGATCTGAGCAAAATGAATACAAGAAGACACTTAGGTATAAAGCAAATGTATTAGCTTAATATAATTTAGGTAAATGCAAACTAACGAGTCAATCTATAAGCTCGAACTATTTTAGACATATTCAACAAATGAGTATCACTGCCCTCTGCCCTTTGGGGACTCCTGAATATCGGCTGGTACTTGGACTATACCTGTTTCCACGGCACCAAATCTTAAACTCCAGTCCGATTGTGAAAGTACGTGGCCTCCTCTCACAAACTCCAATTCAATGGGAAGGTCCATGGCCCCAATCACTCAAGCTCCAGTCCGATGGGAAAAGTCCCAATCTAACCAACCACAGTCAGATAGTGAAAGTCCACAGCTTCCTCTCACAACCCTATGTCTGATGGGAAAATTTACTGTCCCACTCTCAAACTTCAGTCTGATGGAAAATCTACACTCCCGCTCTCCAAACCCCAGTGTGATGGGAAATTCCACAGTCTCCCTCTCCAAACCCTAGTCTGATGGAAAAAATCCACAGTCCCGCTCTCACAAATGCCAGTCTGATGGTGAGAGGAAGGGCATGTGCCCGAAACGTCGAATCTTCTGTTCCCTAGATGCTGCCTGACCTGCTGTGCTGTTCCAGCAATAAAGTTTCAGCTTTAATCTCCAGCGTCTGCAGACCTCACTTTCTCCCCTGATATTAATACTATTCTGGTTGTTTACTGTATCACTGTTTGATTGTCCTTTTAGTACTTCTCCAGATACTCCATTGAGCAGAAAATAGGTTGAAAACATTTTCAGGTAACTCCATGTAAAATTCACACAAACTAATAATTCCCACCAAACCTCAAGGTCAGGTACTTGAATTATAGAATCCCAATTGTGTGGATACAGGCCCTTTGGCCCAACAAGTCCACACTGACCCTCTGAAGAGTATCCCACCCAGACCCATACCCCTACCCTATCACTCAACATTTTCCCCTGACTAATTCACCTAACCTATGATTTGGAGATGGCGGTGTTGGACTGGGTGTACAAAAGTTAAAAATCGCACAACATCATGTTATACTCCAACAGGTTTATTTGGAAGCACTAACTTTTGGAGCACTGCTCCTTCATCAGGTGGTTGTGGAGAATAAGATTGTAAGACACAGAATTCATAGCAAAGTTTATAGTGTGATGTAACTGAAAATATACATTGAAAAAAACCTGGATTGTTTGTTAAGTCTCTCATTTTTTAGAATGACCATGTTGGTTTCAGTTCTTTCATATGTAAATCGCAAAACTTTTTTTTGAAAGTTACATTCTCAAATGAACTTTAACAATTGGTGTCGTGTTGGCCCAGACAATGTATCAAAGGTGTGAACTTCCCTGTGAGGCTATATGTGCCACAATAGTCAGACTGATCCTAATCTAAAAAACGGATTTACAGAATCTGTTTGCGACGAGTTTGAGGTATCTGTTTGCGATTTACATATGAAAGAACTGAAATCAACATGGTCACTCTAAAAGATGAGAGACTTAACAAACAATCCAAGTCTTTTTCAATATATAATTTTAGTTACATCACACTGTAAACTTTTGCTATAAATTCTATGTCTTACAATCTTATTCTCCACAACCACCTGATGAAGGAGCAGCACTCCAAAAGCTAGTGCTTCCAAATAAACCTGCTGGACTATAACCTGGTATTGTATGATTTTTAACTTTGTGCACCTAACCTACACATCCCTGCATACCATGGGCAATTTCACATGGCCAATCCACCTGATCAGCACATCTTTGGATTACTAACCCCCAATCAAACAGGATATTTATGCATGAGTATGTTTTTCAAGTACTTTTCTGCCTTATTTCAATTGCTTCTTGTTACATCCAATTAATGCTTCATAATAACGCTTAATGGTTAATGACTTTCCTGAAGAAGGGCTTATGCCTGAAACGTCGATTCTCCTGCTCCTTGGATGCTGCCTGACCTGCTGCGCTTTTCCAGCAACACATTTTTCAGCTTAATGGTTAATGGTTTGACAATATCATAATTGAGCCCAACACTACAAACGATTTTACCTTTCAATTCTCCCCATTTTTAAATAAGTTAATTCTTTGTGTTTATAAGGCCTCATTAATTACATGACTACTGCAGTGAGCTTCATAAGGCTGAAGTTTACAGTCCTTGATGAGCAAATTTGGAAGCAGGTGGATGTGCTTCATGAAATAATATGATTGGAGTAGAGGCTGCTCAGTGCTTTGGTGCCCACCTTTCATTTTTCAAAAAAAAGTTATGAGCTTTTGATTTAATACTGTCTTCAACACTTTTAGCAATACCACCAAATGGTGAGTTTGTGCCCCAAAATAATGTGTTTTTGAAAATTCTAAATTAGTTCTTTAAACAGCTTGTCTCCCATTCTATAATTTAATACAATTTGTTAAACTACCTTCACCAACTTTTAGACTAATTGCAGATGAAACTAACATATTAGCATATTCAATATAAAATGTTACCATGCCGTGGTGACTTTAAGTTAATAACATAGTTTAGGGTATGTTCAGAATCTGCAAATAGAGGTAAAAATTCTTAATTTCTGTCTTATTCTGTGCAGACACAGAAACAGAAGATATTCATTATGCAACAATCAATTTTCAGAGAACTGCACCAGGTAATAAAACTTGCATCATTTTTATCTTGTTTAAGGTGAGGAATATTAAGGTTGGAAAATAAGCCTTATTTAATTATAATGATCTATCGCCACCTGCTGGTGGCATCAAGCAATCCCAGAGTTATGTTCTTTCACTTCTCGGTACTGTGTGTTTCAGATTATGGCTCAGTGGGTGTATCTTCTCTCTGGCAGCTCAAGTACCACGGGAGAGATGTGAGCACAGTAATATAGTATTGCAGCAATGGTATGTTACTATCTTTAAGTGAAGACACTATCCCAAAGTCCTGTATGCTCCCTGATGGTCACGAAAGGTGCTAGAGCACCAATTTGGTGAATATAGAGGAGTTCTCGCTGTTGTCATGGGTATCGCTTATCCTTCAAGCAACATCAAAGCAGATAATAATGATCTGGCCATTATCTGTTTGTTTTTTTTGTCAAATCCTGTTTTACATAAATTGACTCCTGTATTTCTTGCATTGCGACATGTGGAACACTAAAAAAGTATGTCATTATCTTTCTAGTGCAATGTACTAGGGTTGGAAAATGTACAACACAAATGTGATTTCTTCTGTTTGGTCACCAATCTTTGGTCCACTTGCTGTGAAGAGGCATCAAGTGGCCTCCAAGTATAGTTCCACATTAATATTGAATTCAAGAAAGAATTGTGGTATGGGTCGGATCCTAACAGAAACTACATGGATAATGCAGAATTGGAATCAGTACATAATAAAGCATCTCAACAATCAGACTCGGATGACAACCTGAAAGTTATGAACTCCAAGTTTATCATGTTAGATATTTTCTTATCAACCTATTCAGGGACGCTATATAGCCTGAAACCTGAACCTGGGTCTGCCTGCTCAGAGGCTGTGTCACTACAACTACCCCATTGAGCCTTTAATCCTATCGTGCTATGTCAAGAAGTTGAACTGCATAATGTTTAGATGAATGCCAGAAAACCTGTGAATATTGTTTTGTTTCATTATTAACCTTTAGAGAAAGGTGCTATTTTACCACTTCAATCACCTTAACTATGTGATTACCCTTTGATACTCTCTGAAGCATACTTTTGCTCCCATATGTAATTACCTTCTCAGTGGATGGGGAGATGATCACTAAATCTGAGTCCACCATTTGTAGGGTAGCATGGTGGCTCAGTGGTTAGCACTGCTGCCTCATAGGACCAGGGTCCCAGGTTTGGTTCCAGCATCAGGCGACTGTCTGTGTGGAGTTTGCGGGTTTGCTCTGGTTTTCATCCACAGTCCAAAGATGTGCAAGTCAGGTGAATTGGCCATGCTAAATTGCCCATAGTGTTAGGTGCATTAGTCAGAGGGAAATGGGTCTGGGTGGGTTAATCATTTGAGGGCCTGTTTCCACACTGTAGGTAATCTAATCTAATTTCCTGAGGAAACCACATAAATTATCCTAGATTTGTGTTTGGACAATGTAACATCCTTCCAAAGAATAAAGCATGATAAATATAAGCATCATTGCAAACTTAATTCATAGAATCAGTTATATCTTTTCAATTGGAAATATTTCTATCAAGGAGTTTCTGTAATAAACAACAATTTAGTCACAGCATTTTTTGAATGGACTATGGAAGTTGCGATCAATATGGAACAAGAGCAAAAGGAAAGCAGCTGACATTCTTGGATCATATCACACCAAATATTCAACATATGGACAGAAAAAGAAATGTATTTTATCCATCTGAGTACTACACACTTACCTCTGAGTAATGATGTGGTTTTAGCAATAAAGCCATATTAAATTTGCTTTTACATGTCACAAGAACATAGAAGATAACATGAAAATTCTTCTCAAGGCTCATTTTCCTGTTTGTATCTCAGTACCTATAGGCCAAGCATTAACGATGGGATAAGAAGTGATGGCTTGTGGCAAGAGAAGAGGTGAATGGCAATTTTGAGTAGGGCAAACATTACTGCTGTACTTAGGATATTTCTAAGGGATTGCCTAGTGAAGCTATAGGGGTTCAACTCAAAAGTAAGAGGGGAGTGACCACCTTGATGGTACAGTACTATAGATTCCCCATTAATCAGCAAGAAACTAAGGAGCAAATGTGTAGAGAAATTGCATATACATGTAAGAATAATAGGATTGTAATAATAGGGGATTTCAACTTTCCAAACATTGCATGGGACTGCCAAGGTGTTAGGGGCTTGAATGGTGATGAAGTTGTTAAATGCCTTGAAGAAAAATTTCTTTATCAATATGTAGATGTGCCCTTCCCTTGGGAAATAAGGCAGGGGAAGTGACTGAAATGTTAGTCGGAGAGTACTTTGGGACTAGTGATCAATGTTCTAATAGTTTTAAAATGAAATGGAAAATGACAGGCCTTTTATAAAATTAAAGTTCGTAATTGGAGTATGGCAAATTTTGATGGACCTTTCAAAAATTGATTGGGGTAGTCAGTTCACAGGTAAAGGGATGACTGCCAAGTGGGAGACTTTCAATAGTGAGATAACGAGAGTTCAGAGCCATTATGCTCATTTTAGAGTGAAAGGAAAGGCTGTTAAAATTAAGGAACAAAGGATGGTTAGATATTGAGACGATTCAAAAATAAAGAGATGGTTTCTGTTAGGTATAGACAACTGGGATCAAGTCAATCTCTTGAAAAGTATAAGAATTGAATGAATAGGGCAAAAAGGGGATTGCCTTGGAAGATCTGGTTAAGGATAATCCAAAGAGATTTGACAAGTACAACAACAGCAAAAGAGCAACTAGAGAGAGAATAGACGCCACTAAATATCAACAAAGTCATCTATGTGTGGAACCACAGCATGTGGGAGTGATATGAAATGAATATTTTACATCAATGTTTACTGTACAGAATGAAATGGAAGCTAGGAAACTTGGAGAAATAAATATTGATGTCATAAATGGTTCACATTACAGAAGAGCAAGTGCTAGAGATTTTAATGGTCAGTATGGACAGGTTGGACCGTAAGGTCTGTTTCCATGCTGTACATCTCTATGACTATAAAAGTGTATAAATTTTCTGGACCGGATCAAATGTATCCCAGGATGACATGGGAAATTAGGGAAGAAATTGCAGGGCTCCTAACAGCAATATTAGTACCACTTATAGCTACAGGTGAGGTAGTGGAGGATTGAAGGTTAAGATTATGCCTTTCTTCAAGAAAGACTGTAAGGAGAAGTCTGTGAACAATAGATCTGTGAATCTGACATCAGTGGTGGATAAGTTGTTGGCGGGGACTCAGAATTTACATGCATTTGGAGAGTCAAGGACTGATTCGGAACAGTTAGCATAGCTTTGCGCTTGAGAAATCATGTCTTACAAACTTGATCAAGTTTTTTGAGTATGCAACCAAAAAGATTGAGGGCAGAGCTGTAGACATTATTTACAAGGATTATTGTAAAGCTTTTAACAAGGTACCACACAATATTCTAATGAGTGAACATAGATCAAATAGGATTCAGAGAGAGCTTGTCAATTGGATACAAATTGACTTGCTGAGACAGATAGTGCTGGTGAAGGGTTGTTTTTCACACTGGAGACCTATGACCAATGGTGTTCCACAAAGATCAGTGAGAGTATCAGACTTGGGATGTCATGTTGCAGTTGTACAGGAGTTTTGAGAGGCCTCTTTTGGAGTACTCTGTATAGGTCTAGTTGCTCTGCTACAGGAAGGATATTATTAAATTGGAGAGGGCTCAGAAGAGATTTACTAGGATGTTGCTGTGATTGGAGGATATGAATTATACAGATAGACTGGGATTGTTTTCACTGGAGTGTTGGAGGTTGAGGGGTGACCTTATAGAGATTTATAAAATCACAAGAGGCATAGATAAGGTGAATAACAAAGGTGTTTTCCCCAGGCGGGTGAGTTCAAATCTAGGGGATTTATTTTTAAGGTTAGAGGAGAAAGAGTTAAAAGGGACCTGAAGGGCAACATTTTCACACAAAGGGTGGTTCGTATGCGGAATGAACTGCCAGAGGAAGTGTTGAATTCAGGTACAGTTGCAACATTTAAAAGATATTTGGAAAAGGTACAGGAATAGGAAAGGTTTAGAGGAATATGGGCCAAATGCAGGCAAGTGGAACTAATTTCATTTCAGAAACTTGGTCAATGTCGACAATGTACTGCATGACTCTATGATTCTATAACAAGCATCTTCTTATATTGTCCCTAAGTTTCAATGGAAATATGACTGCTTCACTTTCTTCCAATGATTCATCTGAAAAAAAGCACCCACTTCCACCAGTAGTTGAATGAGCCAACAAAGGATCAGGCAATCTTCCAACAACAATGGAAGGAATTAATTTATATTTTTGATATCCCTGTGATGCATTTTCCAAATGCTATTCTTAGTATGGATGTCAGTCATACAGTTCAAACCCCTGAGTTCACTGTCAATCAATGTCATGTTAATCTATTGGTCATATGAGTAAAATGCAAAATATTGAAGAGGTGTGAATTTCATGGTTGCCATCTATTTTTCATCCCAATCTGTCAATGCTGTTATTGTGATGTTTTAATTATTCCAGGGAGCAAAAAGGGAGCAGAGAGAACACAGAGCAACAAAAATCCTTCAGAAGTTGTAAGTACAATAATTCCTGGGAGTCATAATATATCCCAAAATATTTATCATTTGTAAAATTATTGTCAGATGTAAAGGGATGCAAAAAGTAGTCTTTCATTATAAGCAGCCAATTTCTCTCTTTCAGGAATTGGACACTTCAAACGAAGAAGATTCCTTTACTATCTATGCACAAATAGCACATGTGTAAGATCAATAATCTTCAGACATAGCAGGAGGAGTTTGGTCTTATATTTGTAAAATATACCATTTATTTTTGGGAACTGATTTTCTGATTTCTGAGTAGATTAAAGCTTTCTTTCTGTGTACATACTCTGATTTTACACACTTATCATATCATATTTTAAACATTAAAATTGCTCACAACAGAAACCATCCATAATTTTTAAACTTCATCTAGAGTTTAACAGCTCAAGCACATGCCAGGCAGGAAAAAAAGCTTTGTGCAACAATAAATGAAAAAAAGGTGTTTTTCTGCCCACTCAATGAACGTGACAGAATAACAAGAACAAATAACGATGATCCAGTTATGCAATGTATCCTTTAAGTTTTGTCTAATTGGGTCACTGTTGAATATTCATCCTTTAATAGCCACCAACATGAAACAGATCATTCACCTGTTGTTGGCTATGAATGTGAATTTCCACGAATCAAAGTCTTGTCATGTATGTAGTTTGGCATGCTACATGTTATTCTCAGGTATCTCAGTTGATAACTTAATCATTTAAATGTTTTCCATTGGACGTATTCTCATTTGAATGAGCATCAAAGCTTTCAACCACAAGTATTGGTTCTGAAACATTGTGCTGTTTTCTCATGCTACACCAGAGTTAACATAACTCTATCATTGGATAGTTCAATTCTCCAAGTCGACATGAGTTGATAAAATAATGATGCATTATCAACTCCAACATTACGGTAAGAAGTAGCACTGATTTATTCATCCCGAATATCCCATGGAAGTATCTCAGGTGGAAATGGGAGAATCAGGGGATAATCTTACAATGTCAGCTAATTTCCTGAGTGGCATTTGAATTTCCAATAATTAGTTGAAAGGAGGATAAAACAGGATTGTACATTTTGTAACATTTACTGTGTCAGCTCCATAAAATATGACAGAGATCATTAATTATTGTGAAAAAAATAATACTTTCTTCTTTATTTTAAATTGGACTAAGATGGACTAAAATGGCTGTTACAAATCATATGATTTTCAAGTTGGCTGCAGCTTTAGAAACTCCAACAGTATTATTGCAACATGAATAGGCAGCTAAAGAAGCATCCTTATGGAATTTCACACCTTTCACTGTCTGGACATTACAGCCAACAAACACAAGAAAAATAAAACAGTAAAGAATATGTCTCCCAGTAAGAACTGGTACCAAAAAGAGAGATATCAAAGCTCCTAATATCTGCAAAGGTATGTCATTCCCCCAGAACGGGGTCCAACGTTACTTCCTTCATTCTTCAGCTGAGGCAGATTCATCAACTCTGTCTCTATTCTGCAGTGGGGCTAGAATCGCAGGGTACTCCACTTAATGGTATATTACTCCTTTCATTATGAAGACCAGATTCTCAGATTTATCACTTCAGATCCTCCAGTAAATTTTAACTGGACAGTTCCCAAAGAGGATGTCTTTTACGCCCCTTTGCAAAATGTGTTGGAATTTGATAGTACCCATTCTGCAGAAAGTTTGGGCAAGTTATTGAGGTTTCAAAGAAGCTGATCTTATTGAAATACATCAGATTCTGAGGAGATATGAGAGGATTGCTGCCATGTGGGTGTTTCTCCATGTTGGGGAAACTAAAGCTAGGGGGCACAGTTTCAAACAAAGGGCACCCCATTTAAGCTGGAAATGGGGGCCTTTTTCTCACAAAGTATTGTTACTCTCTATCGCAGTGAGCCGTCAAGGCTAACTTATTGAATATATTAGGCTGAGCCAGATAGATGTTTCATCTCACAAGGGAGTTGGGTGTCATGGACCACAGGTACAAAACTAGAGTTAAGGCCACCATCAAATCAGCCATGATTGAACTGAAGGCTTCATGGGCCAACTCTGGCTCCTATTTCTCATGTTCCCCTTTTTTGCCTCTTTTGAGCCAATATTTTTATCTCATCTTGAATACATATGACTCGTTGTTAAAGATATCAAGTGATATGTGGACAGTATGGAAAATGAAAAGGAGATGAATGATCAATAAGGATCTTGTGTAATTACAAAGAAGCATTGATGCCAAATAGAGTCATAGTGTCATAGAGATGTATAGAGTGGAAACAGACCCTTCGGTCCAACCCATCCATGCCGACCAGATATCCCAACCCAATCTAGTTCTACCTGCCAGCACCCAGCCAACATCCCTCCAAACCCTTCCTATTCATATACCCATTCAAATGTCTTTTAAAATGTTGCAATTGTACCAGCCTCCACCACTTCCTCTGGCAGCTCATTCCATACACATACCATCCTCTATGTGAAAAAGCTGCCCCTTAGGTCTCTTTTATATCTTTCCCCTCTCACCCTAAACCTATGCCCTCTAGTTCTGGACACTCCGACCCCAGGGAAAAGACTTTGTCTACTTACCCTATCCATGCCCCTCGTAATTTTATAAACCTCTATAAGGTCATCCCTCAGCCTTTGACACTCCAGGGAAAAATCTCCAGTCTGGTCAGCCTCTCCCCATAGCTCAAATTCTCCAACCCTGGCAACATCCTTGTAAATCTTTTCTGAACCCTTTCAAGTTTCACAACATCTTTCCGATAGGAAGGAGATCAGAATTGCACGCAATATTCCAACAGTGGCCTAACCAATGTCCTGTACAGCCGCAACATGACCTCCCAACTCCTGTACTCAATACTCTGACCAATAAAGGAAAGCATACCAAATGCCTTCTTCACTATCCTATCTACCTGTGACTCCACTTTAAAGGAGCTATGAACCTGCACTCCAAGGTCTCTTTGTTCAGCAACACTCCCCAGGACCTTACCATTTAATGTATAAGTCCTGCTAAGATTTGCTTTCCCTAAATGCAGCACCTCGCATTTATCTGAATTAAGCTCCATCTGCCACTTCTCAGCCCATTGGCCCATCTGATCAAGATCCTGTTGTAATCTGACATAACCCTCTTCGCTTTCCACTACACCTCCAATTTTGGTGTCATCTGCAAACTTACTAACTGTACCTCTTATGCTCGCATCCAAAACATTTATGTAACTGACAAAAAGTGGAGAACCCAGCACTGATCCTTGTGGCACTCCACTGATCACAGGCCTCCAGTCTGAAAAACAACCCTCCACCACCACCCTCTGTCTTCTATCTTTGAGCTAGTTCTGTATCCAAATGGCTAGTTCTTCCTATATTCTGGAGATCTAACCTTGCTAATCAGTCTCCCATGGGGAACCTTGTTGAACGACTTACTGAAGATCATATGGATCACATCTACTGCTCTGCCCTCATCAAACCTCTTTGTTACTTCCTCAAAAATCTCAATCAAGTTTGTGAGGCATGATTTCCCACGCATAAAACCATGTTGACTATCCTTAATCAGTCCTTGCCTTTCCAAATACATGTACATTCTGTCCCTTAGGATTCCCTCCAACAACTTGCCCACCACCGACGTCAGGCTCATTGGTCTATAGTTCCCTGGCGTGTCCTTACCACCCTTCTCAAACAGTGGCACCACGTTTGCCAACCTCCAGTCTTCCGACACTTCACCTGTGACTATCGATGATACAAATATCTCAGCAAGAGGCCCAGCAATCATTTCCCTAGCTTCCCACAGAGTTCTAGGGTACACCTGATCAGGTCCTGGGGATTTATCCACTTTTATGCATTTCAAGACTTCTAGCACTTCCTCCTCTGTAATCTGGACATTTTGCAAGATGTCACCATCTATTTCCTTACAGTCTATATCTTTTATATCCGTTTCCACAGTAAATACTGATGCAAAATACTCATTTAGTATCTCCCCCATTTTCTGCGGCTCCACACAAAGGCCACCTTGCTGACCTTTGAGAGGCCCTATTCTCTTCCTACTTACCCTTTTGTCCCAAATTACTTCAGCTCCTATTTCCAAACCTACTGATGGTTAATTCCTCAGCTACAAAGAAAGAGGATATTTGCTTATAATGTAATTTCTCAAGAGAATTTCAGTTCCTTTATACAGTTATGGCTGAGAATTTAAGTTTATTGCACTTGTATCTGTTGATGCCAGGATCTTTGCTGCTCACCCACACAACTTTGTCTTTTCATACAAAATAGGATATCTTACTGCAAACATGATTTCTAAAGGATTGATCTAAGTACCTTGGAATAGCTTAATAAGACCATAAGACCATAAGACCATAAGACATAGGAGTGGAAGTAAGGCCATTCGGCCCATCAAGTCCACTCCGCCATTCAATCATGGCTGATGCGCATTTCAGCTCCACTTACCAGCGTTCTCCCCGTAGCCCTTAATTCCTCGAGACAACAAGAATCTATCAATCTCGGCCTTGAAGACATTTAGCATCCCGGCTTCCACTGCACTCCGTGGCAATGAATACCACAGGCCCACCACTCTCTGGCTGAAGAAATGCCTCCGCATTTCTGTTCTGAAATGACCCCCTCTAATTCTAAGGCTGTGTCCACGGGTCCTAGTCTCCTCGTTTAACTGAAACAATTTCCTAGCATCCACCTTTTCCAAGCCATGTATTATTTTGTACGTCTCTATTAAGTCTCCCCTTAATCTTCTAAACTCCAACGAATACAATCCCAGTATCCTCAGCCATTCCTCATATGTTAGACCTGTCATTCCAGGGATCATCCGTGTGAATCTCCGCTGGACACGTTCCAGTGCCAGTATGTCCTTCCTGAGGTGTGGGGACCAAAACTGGACACAGTACCCCAAATGGGGCCTAACCAGAGCTTTATAAAGTCTTAGTAGTACATCTCTGCTTTTATATTCCAACCCTCTTGAGATAAGAGACAACATTGCATTCGCTTTCTTAATCACGGACTCAACCTGCATGTTTACCTTTAGAGAATCCTGGACTAGCACTCCCAGATCCCTTTGTGCTTTGGCTTTATTAATTTTCTCACCATTTAGAAAGTAGTCTATGCTTTTATTCTTTTTGCCAAAGTGCAAGACCTCGCACTTGCTCACGTTAAATTCCATCAGCCATTTCCTGGACCACTCTCCCAACCTGTCAAGATCCTTCTGCAGCCTCCCCACTTCCTCAGTACTACCTGCCTGTCCACCTAACTTCGTATCATTTATTTACTCTGCATTCTGAATGTTTCATTTTTCAAACTTGACAAGGACATCAGCTACTTATTTACATGTTTTCATCTCACATTGTATAAGATTCCGAACAACGGATTTCCTATAACACAAATAGTTGCCTTTTTGCTTGTTATAAGCTGGTCTGCTGGCGACTTACTCAATGTAGCAGTTTCCTTCAATACATGTATCCACCTCCAGCTCTAGATTTGGTTAATTTAAAATACTCCTGACTTGCTCCCCCGAAATTGTACCACCTGCAGCTTTGAGGACATTGAAATCTCTGCATGAACTTGATTGGCATTCCATAGTGTGAGTTCAATTACTGTCCCTGCCTTTCAACCAGCCCCAATAATGAATAAATGCAAGGAAGAGCAGAAACTCTACATCTCCCAAGGATCTCCCTGAAAGCTATTAATTTCTGGTTGAGTTCTTAAAGCACAGCAGTTATACTTTACAGTTTTATACCATCACTCTTAGTGACATGTCTCCCATTCTCAGCCCAGTGTGCGTGAGGTGGTACAATATCTGTTTTTACAAACCAGCCTCTGATCTGTTGGAATCAAAACCATGATTTGAGAAAGTGGAGGTTTGGTGCATTAAATCTTTGGACAAAGCCTCTTAAATAATGAAAATAGAATTCATAGCACATTTCTGACACAAGGTTTATTAAAGGTCATATTGATAAAAGTACAAGTGTACACATATCGAATGTCTTCTGGTAGCAAATATGAAAGATTTGATCATGGTGTCAATCAACAGATGATACAAACTTGATACTAGCACTGTCATGTTCTCTTACCTCCCCATAGCTGAACATGCATTCAGTGATGTGAAGGATGTCATCCCCACTCCTCACTGGCACAAACAACGCTTACTACTCATATCCCCAGTGTGCTGTAAACAGAGATCAACTACTTACATTTACTTGCTGCATTATTTATTTTTCCTGTTCCTGCAGGCTGATATCTGTTGTGTGCTTTGCCATATGTGTTGTGGGGTTTGGTTAACTCAGTTGATTAGGTGGGCACAATGTGGTGTAGAATAGCACCAACAACATGGCTTTAATCACTGTACCAACTGAACACCAATTCAGTTTTTCAAACCATATTTGAATCATTCCTTTAAAAATACTAATGATAGCAATAGGATTGCCTGCCTGGTGGGAAGAGGTGTTTGCAGGGATGCTCAAAGCTCTGAACACTGAAACACCAGAAACTGAGGCTGTCAATTTGGACAAAGTAATTAACATCTCACCTGTGAAAATACAGAGCAGGCAGGTTTCTTGTTCCTTTGCAGCTTAGGTACTGACATCACTGAGTTGTATACATTCAAGGCTGAGACAGAAAAATTGGCTGAAAGTAGAAAGCGCATGGTAGCTCAATATGGGAGCTTTATATTTTGTGATGGGGAACAGAGTAGTCACTTGGTGGCATGTAAGATTATACATCAACTGGAAAATGACAGATAGCAGAGCTCTCACTTCATCAGAGAAAGTGCAGTTTTTACAATTAAAAATTCATTAATCTGTGAAGTTCCTGGATTGATATTTGAAAGTTCCAGTTTCTCTGCAACATAAAGGCAAAGTCAGACTCCTCTCCCACTATCCCCATAAATGGACCATTGAATGGTTTGGATAATTGAATCACAGCTATAATGTTCAACTCTGAACAAGGCTCAGGAGATGATTGGTCCAGGAAAGAGGAACCTAGAGAATAAATCAGGAACAATATAACCAGGTTCTGAAGTACTTAACTTTCAAAGGTGCAATTTGAGAAATCAATATCCTGAGCAAATAAATTGTCTTGAACCCCAGGAGCATTTACTTTACATGGTTCATAGTCTCTTTGGGTAGAAGATAGACCATAAGACCACAAGATATAGAAGCAGAGTTAGGCCATTCAGCCCATTGAGGCTGTTCTGCTGTTCAATCATGGCTGATATGTTTCTCAACCCCATTCTGTCTCAGACCCTGAAGCATCAAGCAGCTGGACTCAGGTGGCCAAGACCATGTTGTTGAACCAATAGCTGAATGGTACCCCATGGAAGCAGTTCACAGGGAGTAGTTACTGAAGATCAAAAACATGGTGATTAATGTTGGACAGGCAGTTCACTTGACGGTATTGCAAAACCAGAATTGTGTTCGGATGATGACTCAGTGAAGTTGCGTCAGACAGCAATGAGGAACCCTAGAGTGATCACATGTCTTGAAAGCCGGGGGTGGGGGTGCATCCAGTGTGGGGATGTCTACTCGAATGCCAGAGGATGACACAGGGATAACTTACCAGGAGGTGCCAACTGAAGCAACACCAGCTGCCAACCACATTATCTCTGGAGACCTGTCCAAGCTACATCCCTATTTATGTGATCTCCCATAAAGCCTGGATCCCATGGGAAAGTATCAGTATGGATAAAAGTCTCAAAAATTCATCTTGAATAAATGTTGGATACCATTGCAATGTTTACCAGTTGCCCAGATTAGTGATGCACAACTAAATGCTGTCACCATAATGGACTTGAACGTGCATCCACTATGGCACAACTGAATTTACTGATCACATATTCATGGAGGAAACAGTTACTGTCCACCAGCTTGCATTCCATGGGCAGCAGTGAAGAGTAAACTATTGTTCCAGGCCCAGAAATACTCCCAACAGCACTCAATGATCCTTGCAATTCCCATTGACTTGACTGGACTTCCTGATGTTCTGAAACAACTTCCTTTCCCAGGAATGTCTTCATTAATTATCTTTCTGTCTTTATTATCAGAACTACCCCTCCTTTGTTTCCATTCTACGTGAAAATTTGAAGTGTTGTGAATCCTGAAATACTTATTTTTCAACTGTTGTTACCTTGCAAATATGTCTCTCTGATAGAAAGTAGTTTAGATTAACTCCCTCTATTTGTCCTACCTCTGGTTTTTATTCAGTCATGCTGGCATGTCATCAGATTCGTGGGGATTTTCTAACTTAAAATAATCTGTGTACAAATGAGACAGTAAGCTGTTTAAATCAGCAATATTTTTGTAAAAATAAGAAGGAACATTAATGTGAACTTAACCTCCTGCTCTGCTTCCTCTATGCATGTCTCAATAATGATTGGGTGTTTACCCTGTTTGCTGCCCTCAATGTTATTACACAGCTGGAAATGCCCTTGGATTAAACTGCTTTCTGCAAATGGTGGTTCTGAGCCACAGATACGTCTGGATATTTTTAAGCAGCTTTCTTCGAGGGCTGCAGTCATTGCTTCACTGACCACAACACCCAACCAATTTGTCTGCACCAACCCTATTGCAGTTCTCCAGCACCACCACTCTGCAGAATTAAGAATGACAGTACATGTGAAAAGCGCAGCAACTCAAATCTGTCTCACAGCAGTGGAGACTTTCATGTGTATGAGTCATAATGTCCAAATGCACTAAAATGAGCAATGTCATGTTTCTTTTGAAAGGTAACTTCTGTTGGAATGTGGGCCACACACCATGCTATTCACACAAAGCAAGTCTCCCTAAAAACAATGTGTTAACAAGCGGGTCATATGTATTCATTAAAATTAGTTGAGAGATATGTTCTCAAAATATTGTGAGAGCTTTCATGATCTTCTTCTAAATAAAAACAATGGAAATCTGAGAGGATAAATGAGGCACGCCTTGGTCTCATTTATAAATTAAAAACAATGTTATTGTCAGTGCATACTCCCTCAGTATTGTACAGAACTATCAACTGTCAATTTAAAGCAAAATACTGCAGCAGGTGGAAATCTGAAACAAAGTGAATGCTGGAGAAACTCGAGTCAGTCTAGTGGCATCTTCGGAGAAAGAAACAGAGCTATGCTTCATGTCACTGTGACTCTCCTTTTGAACTGCTGTCAACTCTATCGAATGTCAATGTTGTAATCAATTCTCCGAACCATGACTTGACCTCACAAACACTGACTCATAGACAAGTTCGTATTTTAAATTGTATTTATTCAAGATTAAACACATTTACAACATTGTAATCATTCATTTGTTCTGTAGAATTGTTCCTTCACCTGTTTTTAGATGTAAAGGTTAATGCTATAGAAATTAAAGTCATCATTAAGGACATGAGGAAGGATATATTGGCATTGGAAGGAATGCAGCATCAGTTAAAAAGAATGGTACCTGAACTTCAGGGGGGATATCCTGAGGACAGTTAATACAAATTAGGCCTGTGATCTTTTGAATTTAGAAGGTCAATGTGTCATCTAATTGCAAGCTTCAAGACATTAACAAGAAAAGACAGTGTGGTTGAAGATAAACAATTTCCACTCATTAGGGATTTGAGAAATAGCCTGGATAGTTTGAAAATTGAGGCCAAAAGGTTGTAGAGAAATGATGGGAGGTTCTTCTACATACAAAAAGGGTGGAGATGTTCATAACTCTCTTCCAATATGGCAGCAGATGCTTAATCAATTGATAGTTTCAAATCTGAGATAGATAATTTCTCATTAAGCAAAAAGATATTTCCGAGTATGGGTCAAAGACAGATATATAAAGTTAGGCTGCTGATTAACAATAATTTCATTGCATGGTCAAACAGACCTAAGGGACTGATGTATTCCTGCATTAACAAGATTGTTATACTGTTTAAGCTTTCTTTCAACATTTATTAGCTTCAATTTATTCATACGTTTCATCCATAAATTCTGTATTTTAAACAATAAATCTTCACACAATAACTCTTATACATCTATGTTGGAATTCTCATTCATGGTTAAACCTTTTCACTTATGAAATAAGACAATGCTTTGCTGAATGATCACAAACTGTTCTATGCATTAGGTGAATGTTTGTTCCATCAGAATGCATTATAATCTCCATCTCTGAATTGGAATTAGTGTGTTGCTACTGATCTAATATAGGTAGCCCTGTAGAAAAAAAATATACAAACACACAATATAACCACATATGATAAATGCACACATATGCATGCTATAGATGTAAATTGCACATATATGTACAATATATGAACACAAATGACATACTCATGCACACATTATACCCACACATGGGATATATACACACACATGTGCATAATATACATGCGCGCACACAAAACATACACATGAAATACTCACATGCACATCATATATCATACCAGTGACAAATGCATACACATCAATACACACTCCAAAAAAAGCTGCCATGGAATTGTCATATCAAAATTCTTTTAAAAACCACAAAAAAATTCTAAACTGGATCTAAACAATTTAGTTCACGCCCTTAAGAATTCTCCTTACAAGCAAGTCAAGCTTTATTAACAGCATGAGAACAAAGTGGAAGGTCTGTGATAAGCCAGAGGGCAGTGACTCAATGATAGCAAGAATTACTCACCCATTCTGTTCTGAATCAATGGAGTCAGAGAGATCAACAGCTCAGAAAAAGGCCTTTCAGCCCATTGAATCTGCACTAGTCAAAAAAAATAACCTAACTATTCTAATTCTACTTTCCAGCACTTGGCCCATAGCCATGTAATCAAGTTCACATCTAAATACTTCTTAAATGCCTTAAGGGTTTCTGCCTCTACCACCTTTACAGGCAATGAGCTCCAGATTTCCACCAGACTCTGGTTAAATATTTTTGCCTCACAAAAAAAAAAAAACAGGAGATAATAAAAAAAAATAAAGACTGGTGCACTTTGTGTCTTCCACTGTGTCTCCCATCTGCACACACACACCATGGGTGCTGGGGATAAAATAAGCACTACCGCACTTAGGTGGTAGTGTGGGGGTTAAAGGGAAAAAAAATAAAATAAAATAAACGGGAGATTTGCTGGACAGTGTTTAGTCACTGGCCACCCGGGTGTTTTCCTATCTTCCTGGTGGTGGAAATTAAATAAAGACTGGTGCACTTTGTGTCTTCCACTGTGTCTCCCATCTGCACACACACACCATGGGTGCTGGGGATAAAATAAGCACTACTGCACTTAGGTGGTAGTGTGGGGGTTAAAGGGAAAAAAAAAAATAAACGGGAGATTTGCTGGAAAAAAATATATATATAAACAGGAGATCCTACCCTCCCCTTCACTGTTTTGATCACACAGCACTGTCCCTTGCTGTGAAGGGCAGTGTTTGTCACTGGCCACCCG
>NC_057723.1:12333665-12349920 GCF_004010195.1 Chiloscyllium plagiosum | reverse complement strand
TTAGCCCTTGGACTCTAGTTTTCTTTTGTTTTTATGTGTCTTCACTTTTTATTGGTGTTTGGACTGAGCACTTGTGGAAGACATACATTTTACCAGAGGAGCTGTTCATGTGGGGAGGCCTAGTCCTGGGACTGGGCCTCTGAAGATTGAACAACTGTGTGTGTGCTGGGAGGTGAGCACTTGCTATATCCTGGAATTTAGGTGAAGACCTTCAGGAGTGGATCAAACCTCTGAGTTAACTGCACTTGTACAATGTACTATGTTCCTATGAGTGGGCCTGGTTTTCCAAGGCTGGGCCAGGACTCCATGGAGACTGAACACCTGTGTGCTGTGCATTTGCTGCCTTCAAGAGTGGACTCTGCCCTTGATTGCGGACTCTGTTTTTAGCAATGGACTCTGCAGTTTGAAGTGGACTCTATTTCTGACAATGCACATTATATACTGGAGTGGACTCTTCCTGGAAATGGAGTCTATATTTTGAAGACTGTATAGATTTGGACTGTGTACCAGAAAGGACTGTCTTTTGGTAATTAACTGTATTGTGGTGTTTCCTGGGTCGATCACCTGCACTGTCTTGTGTGTCCCTGGGTCTGGCAGGCCTTACTGTGAGCTGGGAGGCTCATGGGTCATCCTGAAAGCTGTCACCCCGAGAGTCAGAGGGTGGGTAGGCCATCCTGTGAACCTGAAGGTTGGTAGGCTGACCCAAAAGCTGGAGGGTGGGTAGGCCACCCTGATGCCAGTCACCCGGAGAGCCAGGTGGTGGGTAGGCTGTTCTGAGCGCTGTCATCCCGAGGAAGGGGTAATTGGGATGGGCTGTCCTAGAGGTGGTCAAAAGGTGTCAGAGCAGCCGAGAGCCAGAAGACGTGTAGGGGCAGGCTGAGATCCAGAAGGCTAGTGGGCTACCCTGCATGCTGTCGTCCCAGGGAAGGGGATGGGCTGGCCTAGAGGTGGCTGGAAGGTGTGCCAGGATAGCCCATTGGCTGGATGGTACATCGGGGTGGGTGAGAGTCCAATGGTATGTAGGGGCAGACCGAGAGCTGGAAGGCAGGTAGCCGTCCTCAGCACTGTCACCCCGGGCAGGTACTGGGGCAGGCTGTCCTAGAGGTGGTCGAAAGGTGTCAGGTTAGACAGAGAACTGGAAGGGGCATGGGGTGGACCGAGAGCCGGAAGGTACATAGGAGTGGGCTGCCTTAGAGGTCAGAAGGTGGGAGGGACAGGGGCTTGCTGGGTCTGTATTGTATGCACTTTATGTAAGTGGTCCTTTTTTATGTACAAATGTCACTGTCTTTTATGTGAAACTGGGATTTGAGGTTTGTCCTCCTCTCCCTGTAAACTGGTTGAATGTTAGGGTTTAGGGCCTAGCTTTGCTGCTCCTCTCCCTTGTAAAATTGCTGTTGTATACAGCTGTAAATGTTTACTGTTTTTGTAAACTGTTTTGTAATTTGTTTAATAAAATATTATAAACAGGAGATTGTTCTCAGTTTAGGGGACTGACTCTGTACTGGCTGGTATTACAATCAGTGTTACTGTTGGTTTCTGTTTTTTGGGAGGGAGAAACCTGATTCCTGAACTGGCTGAACTATTTAGCCAATTTGTTAACTGGCATTCCTTTTAGTGAGGACTGTGCATCAAGAGTTTAATGTGTTTCAGGTGTAACTCAGTTCTCATTAGGGGATTGTTGTTTCACTGGCTGGTTATAGCCTGTTATTCTTTTTTTCTGTCCTTTTCTCAAATGTAAAAAAAAAGTTAATTTTGTGGTAGGGCTTAGCCCTTGGACTCTAGTTTCCTTTTTTTTTGTGTGTCTTCACTCTTTTGGTGTTTGGACTGACCCCTTGTGGAAGACAGACATTTCCCCAGAGAGCCCTGGGACTGGGCCTCTGAAGATTGAACACCTGTGTGTGCTGGGAGGTGAACACTTGCTGTATCCTGGAGTTTGGGAGAAGACCTTTCCTTCGAGAGTGGCCCAAACCCCTGAGTTAACTGCACCTGTACAATGTACTATATTTGAAGACTCTATACCAGAAAAGGCTCTGTTTTTTGATGATTAACTCTATCATGTTTGTGTCTATCACTTGCACTGTCTTGTGTATCCCTGGGTCTGACAGGCTTTATTGTGAGCTGGAGAGTTCATGGGTTGTCCTGAGAGCTGGAAGATGGGTAGGCTGTTCTGAGTGCTGTCGTCCCATGAAGGGGTGATCGGGACTGGCTGCCCTAGACGTATCGAAAGGTCAGAGCAGCCAAGAGCCAGAAGGTACTTAGGGGCAGGCTGAGATCCGGAAGGCTTGTGGGCTACCCTGCATGCTGTCCCCCAGGGAAGGGGACGGGCTGTCCTAGAGGTGGCTAGATGGTGCATCAGGGTGGGTGAGAGCCCAATGGTATGTTGGGGCAGACAGCCAGAAGATGGGTAGCTGTCCTCAGCACTGTCACCCTGGGTGGGTACTAGGGCAGGCTGTCCTAGAGGTGGACAAAAGGTGCTGAGGGTGGGTAGGCCATCCTGACTGCTGTCACCCCAGGCCAGTACCACGGCAGCCTGTCCTAGAAGTGGTCAAAAGCTGTCAGTGTGGACAGAGAACCGGAAGGTGCGTAGGGGTGGGCTGCCTTAGTGGCCAGAAGGTGGGAGGGATGGGGCTTGCTGGGTCTGTATTGTCAGCACTCTTCTATGTTAAAGGATTATTTATGTATAAATGTCATTGTTGATGTCTTTCATATTTGAAACTGGGATTTGTGGTTTGTCCTTATTTCCCTATAAACTGGTTGAACAGTAGGGATTGGGGCCTAGCTTTGCTACTCCTCTCCCTTGTAAAATTGCTGTTGTATACAGCTGTAAATGTTTACAGAAAACTAAAAAATTACAAAGTTAAATTAAATAAAAAATATAATCAGGAGATCCAAATCTCCTCTGTAGAAAGAAATACATAAGGAGATTAGAATCTCCTCAGTTGAGTGCTATCTGCCCATACCCAGTGCTCTAGTAAATAAAGGGTGACTTGGTAACTTTCATAGAGTGACTCTATTCTGTTCAATCTCTATTTGTAACTGAATATCTCCAGCCCTAGTACCGTCCTAGGAAGTCTCCAGTGGACCCACCTCGCTCTTAAGCTCTGCACCTTGGCCAATAAAGGAAGGAATGCCATATGCCTTTTGTAATAACTTGAGAAACCGTTTTACAAGCATACCAAATTCCATCTAATGGTTGGTCCGTCTGTCTGGCCGGCCATCCATCCATCATGTTTGTCCTCACCTTTCCTTTACCATCTTCCACTACAAACCATATTGGAAATTAGATTAGATTCCCTACAGTGTGGATGTCTGAAGAGTAACCTAGAGCTGAAAATGTGTTGCTGGAAAAGCACAGCAGGTCAGGCAGCATCCAGGGAACAGGAGAATCGACGTTTCGGGCATAAGCCCTTCTTCAGGAAGTCCAAGGGCTTATGCCCGAAACGTCGATTCTCCTGTTCCCTGGATGCTGCCTGACCTGCTGCGCTTTTCCAGCAACACATTTTCAGCTCTGATCTCCAGCACCTAGAGCCCTCACTTTCTCCTTGAAGAGTAACCTACCCAGACCCATTCTCCTCTGCCTAATGTATCTAACATTATGGGCAATTCACCTAAACTGCATATCTTTGGACTGTGGGAAGAAAGGGGAGCACCTAGCGGAAGCCCACACAGACACCAGGGGAATGTGCAAACTCCACAGTCGCCCAAGACTGGAATCGAATCTGGGTTGCTGGTGCTGTGAGGCAGCAGTGCTAACCACTGAGTCACTGATGGGACACTGTGAAATTCCATAGGATTAACTGTGGATAAGTGAGCAGAATAGGATGCAGATTGGCTTACTCCTGCACCTATTGTCTATTGGTGTGATCTAACCCCAAGTGATATATTGGACAGGCAGTTCAAAGGGAGAGCAAGATATCAATGATTGCGAAGGTTTTGCAGCTGTTTATAAAAATATCCTATCAGTTCAACTTTAATTTGCAAAATTACTTTCCAATCTTTCCAGCATAGAGATATTTTTGTAATGATATTTTGTTACTTAACACTCTTGGGGATATGGGAAACTGTCTCTATGTTGTTCTGTGAGAAACTATGTTGTATTGAGATTCCACTATCACGTTGTGTCAACAGCTTTCGAACATGCACAGGAGACATGGTGTCTTCATTGAAGTTGAATACTAGGCATTGAAATTCTGTTTAAAATTCTCAAAGTAGATCTTAAAACAGATCAGTTCCATTCAACTCAGCCACAGAGACAGTCCAGCTGACATCATTCACAGTTATCAATCCATATTGCAACCTTTCCAATTTTACACATAGCTGACTAACTGGCTCACCATGTCACGATTCCTAATGTTATTACTGGACAAGACAGTTTCCAGCTTGGAATCTGGCTTGTTAGATTATACCAAAAGGGAAAATGCTGTAAAATCTCAGCAGGTCTGGCAGCATCTGTAAGGAGAGAAAAGAGCTGACGTTTCGAGATCATACTTTGTTTCTTCTTGGTTTTAAGAAGGTTAGAACACAAACACACAATCTTGCAAATTTGTGTTTAACCAAAGAATGAATGAAACAAAATGACGACAAGATAGAATAAACCTATCAACTTACTTACAATACAAATGTAAAGATTTTAAAACTGACAGATAATCTATTTTTAATCAAACTGAATCATCTTCTCGTTTTCTCAGGAGAAACTGCTTTACACATCCATCTTAATCCAAGACTACAGCAGAACATCCCAAAACTGAAAGTAAAATGTCTCTCACTAGACCATGGATGTTTCCCCTGAGGATTAACAAAAAGAAAATGTGGAGCCTGGATCTGAAACCTGTTTACTTTGTTTCATTATAAAATGGTCCTGGTATAACTAAAAACCCATTAGCTCTTGGAAGCATTCTCCCCCTGATACAGTGATATAACACAAATCACCATCGTTACAGAAATATCTACAAGTTAATCATTCGACCACTTGATGCACATATGACTCATTCAAAATTCAGTTACAAACTCAGAAATCAGTTATACTAAAACCAATATAAGTCAAATTCTACATCACAATGATCCGTTCTGAGAGGCATAAAGCTGAGAAAAGAGTGGAGATCAATAATTCAGATCACCATCCACATCAACTATCATTCAATGCAATTTCATATAGTCACCTTGAAAGTTAGCATTTGGAAAGTAAAATCGGAGATACTGAGAATGGCACAATCGAGATGCTCACTTTACATAATAAATGAGTCCAGTTACATAAAAGTATCATTACAATATATCTGGAATAAAACTAACTTGGAAGATTTCAAAAACGGAGGAAGAGTCACCGGATCCGAAACGTTAACTCTGATTTCTCGTCACAGATGCTGTCAGACCTGCTGAGCTTTTCCAGAAACTACTATTTTTTTTTCTGATGTACAGCATCTGTAAATTCTTTAAGATGTTTTTGAAAGGTTTCAAGTTTGGATTATTTTGTTTCATAAGAGTGAAGGCCTCATTGGCCATAGGTACGTCTGTGTTCCATCATTCCTTCTATGATCACAAATCAGGGCCGGTGTTCAGAGTCTGTAATCCGAAAGCTTCTTTATTTCTTGTTGCCTTATCCAGATTTCTGCTTGATTTCTAAGAAGAGCCAAATAATTACTTTAAATTAATCCTTCAAGGGTAAACATTGGTCAGAAAGTGATGGGAAAAGAGAAGGTTTTACAGAATGTACCATTGAGCAGAATTTGACTCATATACACTACTCTTGCCAATGACATCATTTTGACATTTCAAGCTAGTTTGTCCTCTATGTGGGGAGATGGCTTTGCAATGAGTTGAGAGAAAATTTCCCTTTGGGTTGTCTTCCAAGTCAAGTTTTTAAATTTCAAGCTGTGTATCTTTTTTAAAAAAACAAGTCAGCAGGAAATTGAGAAACAAATTTGTCGAGAGATTTTAGTTACCTCTAAAAATAATAGGATGGTTATGATAGGGGATTTTATCTTTCCAAACATAGACTGGGACTGCCATATTGTTAAGGGTTCAGAAGGAGAGGAATTTCTTAAGTGCGTACAACAAAATTTTCTAATTCAGTATGTGGATGTACCTACTAGATAAGGTGCAAAACATGACCTAGTCTTGGGAAAGAAGGCAGGGCAAGTGACTGGGGTGTCAGTTGGAGAGCACTTTGGGACCAGCGACCATAATTCTATTAATTTTAAAATAGTGATGGAAAAGGATAGACAGGATCTAAAAGTTGAAGTTCCAAATTGGAGAAAGGCAAATTTTGAAAGTATTTAGCAAGAAATTTCAAAAGCTGAGTGGGGTTAGATGTTTGCAGGTAAAAGGGATGGCTGGAAAAGGGGAAGCCTTAAAAAATAATGAGGTAACAAGAGTCCAGAAACAGTTTTTTTCCTGTTCGGTGAAAGGAAAGGAAAGGCTGATAGGTGCAGGATGACTAGAGAAATTGAGGTTTTGGTTAAGAAAGAGAAGGAATCCTATATCAGATATAGACAGGAGAGATTGAGTGAATCCTCAGAAGATTTTAAAGGCAGTAAGAGTATACTTAAGAGGGAAATCAGGACAGCAAAGAGGGGACATAAGATAGCTTTGGCAAATTGGGTTAAGGAGAATCCAAGGGGATTTTATAAATACAGTAAGGACAAAAGGGAACTGGGGAGAGAATAGGGTCCGTTAAAGATCAGCAAGGCAGCCTATGTGTGGAAGTGCAGGAGATGGGGGAGATACTAAACAATTATTTTGCATCAGTGTTTACTGTGAAGGAGGACGTCGAAGGTATAGAATGTGGGAAAATAAATGATAACATCTTGAAACATGTCCATATTACAGAGGAGGTGCTGCTGGATGTCTTTAAAATGATAAAAATGGATAAATTCCCAGGACCTGATCAGTTGTACTCTAGAACTCTGTGGGAAGCTTGGGAAGTGATTGCTGGGCACTTTGCTTAGATATTTGTATCATCGATAGTCACAGATGAGGTGCCAGAAGAAAGGAGGTTGGCTAATGTGATATCACTATTTAAGAAAGCCGGTAAGGAAAAGCCAGGGAACTATAGACCGGTGACCCACATCAGTGGTGGGCAAGTTGTTGGAGGGAATCCAGGATTTATATGTATTTAGAAAGGCAAGAACTGAACAGGGAAAGTCAGCATGGATTTGTGCATGGGAAATCATGTCTCTCGCACTTGATTGAGTTTTTTGAAGAAGTAACAAAGAGGATTGATGAGGGCAGAGTGGTGGATGTGATCTATATGGACATCAATAAGGCTTTCAAGAAGGTTCCCCATGAGAGACTGGTTAGCAAGGTTAAATCTTGTAGAATATAGGGAGAACTAGTCATTTGAATAGAGATCTGGCTCAAAGGTAAAAGACAGAAGGTGATGATGGAGGGTTGTTTTTCAGACTGGAGGTCTGTGACCAGTGATATGCCACAAGGATTGGTTCGGAGTCTATTATTTTTCGTCTTTATCTAACGATTTGGATGTGAGCACATGAGGTAGAGTTAGTAAGTTTGCAGGTGACACCAAAATTGGAAGTTTAGTGAACAGCGAAGAAGTTTACCTCAGATTACAACAGGATCTTGACCAGATGGGCTAATGGGCTGAGGAGTGGCAGATAGAGTTTAATTCAGATAAATGCAAGGTGCTGCATTTAGGGAAAGCAAATCTTAGGAGGACTTATACATTTAATGGTAAGCTCCTAGGGAGTGTTGTTGAACAAAGAGACCTTGAAATGAAGGTTTATAGTTCCTTGGAAGTAGAGTCACAGGTAGATGGAATAGTGAAGCAAGTGTTTGGTATGCTTTCCTTTATTGGTCAGAGTATTGAGTTGGGAGGTCATGTTGCAGCTGTGTAGGACATTGGTTAGATCACTTTTGGAATGTTGCTTGGAATTCTAATATCATTCCTATTGGAAGAATGTTGTGGAACTTGAAAGGGTTCAGAAAAGATTTACAAAGATGTTGCCAGGGTTAGAGGATTTGAGCTATAGGGAGAGGCAGAACAGGCTGGGGCTGTTTTCCCTGTAGCATTGGAGGCTGTGGAATGAAGTTGCCCCTTAGGCCCCTTTTATATCTTTCCCCTCTCGCCCTAAACCTAATCCTTCTCATTCTGGACTCCCTCACCCCAGGAAAAAAGACTTTGTCTATTTATCCTATCTATTCCCCTCATAATTTTATAAACCTCTATAAGGTCACCCCTCAGCCTCCAACGCTCCAGGCAAAATAGCCCCAGCCTATTCCACTTCTCCTGACACCTGAAATCCTCCAATCCTGGCAACATCCTTGTAAATCTTTTCTGAACCCTTTCAAGTTTCACAACATCCGTCCAATAGGAAGGAGACCAGAACTGCAAACAAAAGTGGCCTAACCAATGTCCTGTACAGCCTCAACATGACCTCAAAACTACTATACTGGGAATTACAGTCCAGTCAGTCTTACATCTGTGGTAAACAAGGTACTGGAAATGATCCTGAGAGATAGGATTTATGATTATTTGAAAAAACACAGTTTGATTAAAGATAGTAAGCATGGCTTTGTGAGGGGCAGGTCATGCTTCACAAGCCTTATTAAGTTATTTGAGGACGTGACATGACACGTTGATGAAGGTCAAGCAGTTGATGTGGTGAACATGGATTTCAGTCAGGCATTTGATAAGGTTCCCTATGGAAGGCTCAATCAGAGAGTTAGGTGGTATGGGATACAGGGAAATTTAGCTGTCTGGATACAGAATTGGCTGGCCAAAGGAAGACAGCGAGTGGTAGTGGATGGAAAGTATTCTACTTTAAGTTCAGTGGCCAGTGATGTCCTGCAGGGATCGGTTTTTGGGCCTCTGCTGTTTGTAGTTTTTATAAATGACTTGCCTGAAGAAGTGGAACGGTGGGTTAGTAAGTTTACCAATGATACAAATGTCATTGATTTTGTAGATAGTGTCCGGGGCTGTTGCACGATACATCATGACATTGCAGAGCTGAGCTAACAAGTGGCAGATGGAGTTCAACCTTGGTAAATGTGATGTGATTGATATTGGAAGGTTGAATTTGAATGCTGAATACAGAGTTAAAGACAGGATTCTTGGCAATTTGCAGGAACAATGAGAACTTGGGTCCACAGATACAGATCCCTCAAATTTGCCACCCAAGTTGATGGGATTGTTAAGAAAACATGTGGTGTTTTGGCTGTCATTAACAGGGGATGGAGTTTAAGAGCTATAAGGTTTTGCTGCAGCTCTATAAAACTGTGGTTAGACCACACTTGAAACATTGTGTCCACTTCTGGTCAGCTCATTATAGGAAGGATATAGAAGCTTTAGGAAGGGTGCAGAGGAGATTTACACTTGAGAGAAGGAAGGTGGTAATATCTTCAAAGACATTAGGCACATTTAAGCAACTGCTGGACAAGCACATGACGGAAGTAAATTGAGGGGTTTGTAGGTTAATTTGATCTGAAAGATAAAAGGTCAGCACTACATCAGGGGCTGAAGGGCCTGTACTGTGCTGTACTGTCTTATGTTCTATGTTCTAAATAACTGAATACTAATTAAATATCAAAATTAGATTCTGTTAAAAAGGCAAAATGGGCAACTAAATGATGCTGAAAATCACAAAGTAATGGAAACACTCAGGAGGTAAATAAGCATCTGTAAAGAGAGAACAAAATCATTGACCAGTTCCAATGAGGAGTATACTTTGGCAGTCACCCCTTGAAATGTTAACTCATTTCCACTCTCTCACTAATGTGTTTTGCATTTCTGTGTGTTCCATTTTCATTTGGAATATTGCATTCCTGTTATGAGCCAAATATTAATTAAGAAACAGACCAACCATTAAAACAATTCCTTCAAACCCCCATCACTCTTTCAGGCCTGTGGAAACGGGTAACCGTATGTACTACAAACAAGTTTTTACAAGTAAGATTATTCAGAATTTGTAGCAACACTGTTTTTTTAAAAAACGTATCATTGATACTCTGATTTAAAACATTAAAATTCACTAAGTTTACCTGCCTGTCATGTTTCAGGTCAAACATTTTACAAATACATAAAGTCACCTTGACATCTGTGCACTGGTTACTGAGAAAAGCAACAAGAAAATATTCTTTAGATGTTTACTGTACTTACTCGTTTCAAAGAGGTAATTAGTCCAATGGCAATGATCAGTTTAACAAGCAAGTATCCTGAAAATGCCAAGATCCAAGTGTCCATGCTTGATTTTCCTATTAAAGATATTGTTGACATTATAAGTCCAACTGCTATCTCTAAGCATTTAAACATTCTTGTCCATCACTTAGAGGCTTGTGACTTCCCTTGTCAACAATGATTTGGAGATGCTGGTGTTGGACTGGGGTATACAAAGTTAAAAATCACACAACACCAGGTTATAGTCCAACAGGTTTAATTGGAAGCACTAGCTTTTGGAGCGACGCTCCTTCATCAGGTGGTTGTGCTTTACCCTTGTCAACAAGATAGCACCAACAAAATTGGTGTCAATTGGAATCAGTGGGAAAGCTCTCACTGGCTGGAGTTGTACCTAACAGAGAAAAAGATGGCTGCGGTTGAAAGTAAAGGCCTTGAAAGGCCTCTTAAGAAGCTTACATGGTTTCAGTAAGGAAACCTCTAATTCTTCTAAACTCCAATGAGTACCCAGTCACTCATAAGACAATCCTTCCATATAAGGGATCAATCTATCAAAACTGTTCTGGACTACCTCCAATGTCAGTATATCTTTCCTTACCTGAAAGGCTCTTTTGCTAATTCACTCTAGGGGTGTAGGCATCATTAGCATATTTCCAAGTCAGGATAATGAGTGGCTCTGAGGGGAACTTGTAGGTTGCCATGTATCTGGGTACCCTTGTCCTTCTATATGGAAGAGGTTGTGGCCTAAATTGTGGCCTAAAGTATTCAGAATATTCAAGATGTAACCTAACAGTTGCTTTGTGAAGTTTTGGCAAGACCTCCCTTTTTTATACTCCATTTTTCTTTGAAATAAAGGCCAACATTCAATTTGACTTTCAATGAACTTGGAAACCAGCTTTTTAAAATTCAGGCATGATGACCCTCAAACCGTTTTGTGCTATAGCTTTCCATAGTCTTTCTCCAAATAATACTCAGCTTCTCTAACCTTCCTACCAAAGTCTTTTCCATTTTACTACATTATATTCCATCTTCCAAGTTTTTTTTGTCAATTCAATAAACTTGTCTAAATCCTTCTGAGGATTCTAAATCTCCTCACCACTTGCTTCCCCACCTATTTTCATATTATCCATAAACTTAGCTACAGCACATTCACTTACCTCATCCAGGTCATTAAAATATATTATAATAATTGTGACTCCCCCCATTACTACAACTCCATCCTTTAATGACTAGCCAATCCTCTCTCTGTATTCATGTACCACCTTCAACACCATGGTTAGTAGTCGAACATCACAAAGTTTTTCGTCCATGAGAAAGGGCTGAAGCAAGATAAACAGCTCAGCAGTTTTGAAGAGTGGGCTATGTAGTGGCAGAAGTTCCATTGTTAAATAATTCAGCATCCACCCTCCCACCACTATCATTGCAGAACAGACAGATTTCATGTTGGTCAGTTTCTGTCTAACTTTTAGGGCAGAGGATTGGGCAATCTAACCCCACTGTGTCCATTTGAAATTAAAACATCATCAATCTACCATCACGGAGGAATTTCATCTTTCTCTGATCAGTTTTACTGAGAAATTCATGAACATATGTAAGAGTCTGTAATTCTATTCAGCATGTTTACATCCCAATGCTCAGGATTTCTGTTTGCCCAATGAAGAGGCATGCTCTCGTTCCCTCTCTTTCTTGTAGAGAACTGTTTCCACTTTGTACTATCAAAAGTCTTGGCATTAGCAGAAGTGTGTGGGCTACTATTTGCTTTTAATCTCATTGGTTCAACAGCAGCAATAACTTGCATTATATAGTGCTGCTAATATAGTGAAATACTTCTAACACACTTTGTTGAAATTGAGACCAGGTTAAGAAACCCAAAACTTAGCCAAAGCAATAACTTTAAAGGAGGAGAGGAAGCTAGAGATTTTGAATACTTTTGGAAGTTAATTCTAGTGATCAAGTTTGATGTGAAGAATAGCAATGCCACATGTTATTGGGCAAAAGAAACGTAGGATGCAAAAGAATCCAGAATTTTAGAAACAGAAAGTTTGGGGAGGTTTTAGGGCCAGTGAAGGTTACAAAGAGAGAAGCTTGAGGTCTTGGCAAAATTTGAACACAATGCCAATTTTAAATTGGAGAATAAAACTGTGCCCACTCAATTGCACGTGGTTTAATTATCTACAAAGGTAAACTCTTAATAAGGCAGTTCAAAGCATAGCCTTATATCACCTTGCAGTTGTTACACAGGACATCTGCAATAATACAGTATGAAGGAATACATTTTGGTCAATTCCATGATAATTATGCAAAATGTTATAACAGTGCCACTTGTTATAAGGTTGAACTATAAACACTTACTCGTGATTTCTAGATTATATGGGATTGAAACTCTGGGGTTGTTTTGATCAAACAAAACACACATCCAGTGCCATTTACATCTGTCAGCTTTCTGAATAATCAGACTCAGAGATTTCTCTTCCCCATTTTGTCCAGTCAATGTTTTCTCCAAAACAGATTTTCCGTCGCTATTGATCCAAGCAAGTCTGATTGCTTCAGTGACATTAGAGACAGAGCAGGTCAGGGTAACGGAGTCTCCCTCAGTCACTGCATCAGAGGGTTCCGCTGTGACTGTATAGACAAGAAAATAATTTAGATAGTTGTTAAATGACCTCTTCAGACGTGTCATTACACACCTCTGGGGCGAGAGAGACATTAAACCAGGTCTGCTAGCTTGCAGGCAAGGATACGAGCCCAAGAGAAAATCATTTTAGAATCGAAATGATCATTGAAAACAGCAACAAAATTCTGTCTCTTACCTTTAACTGTGATTAGTGTAATGGTCACATGGTTTACTGAATCAACAATGAATGCATAAACTCCTGCATCATCAAACAGCACGGGGGCAATCTGCACAGAAATGGAGTCATGCCTCCAAAAGTAGTGTTGAATCGTGATTCGGTTCCCAAAGTATGTCCTGTTTAAATTGGCATGGTGTGATGTATTAAAGGAAGCAATCTGTCTGTCTTGATTTGGATAATGATGTGACATCCAAACCCAGGCAAAATGATGGTATCTCCAAAAAATTATATCAGAAACCAGATGAAATTCACTGTAACTTGTACTTGATCGATAACGTGTGTCAATAATTGAAGCATGATAATACCTTCCTGTCATGGGAAAAGAAGATTTTGATTAGGAAGTAATTGTTACGGTGATTACAGTGAATTAAGAGTTCAGTTCGTAAAATGACTTAAATACAGTCATTAATTATTTAAGTGGGCCTCAGATGTAACCAACTTAAATAATTAATGCTTAGGATAAAGGTATGCATTCTTACATGATCTCAGTTAGAATATAGCAACTGTGCAAATGAAGTGTTCTTGACTCATGGTCTAAACTCATAAAAATGGGACAGCATTGAAACAGTGTTCAAGTGGAATCCCTATAGTGTGGAAGGTGATTCAGCCCAACAAATCTCCAAAGAGCATCCCACCCAGACTCAACCCATCTCTGTAACCCTGCATCCTCCCTGGCTTATCCACCTAACCTACAGATCCCTGGACACTATGGACAATTCAGCATGGCTGTGGGAGGAAACTAAAATACCAAGAGGAAACCCACACAGACACAGTGCAAACAGATAGTCATCTGAGGCTAGAATTGAACCAAGGTTGGTGGTACTTGGAGGTAGCAGTGCTAACCACTATGCCACCCCATCTATACTGTCAAGTCTACTCCAACCATCAATGTGTTCACAGCTGTTCCCTTATCTCAATGCTATATTCCTACTTTTTCCTCATAACTCTCATTGCCTTTAAAATCTCAAAATTTACTTATCTGTTTCTAAAATACATTCAGTGACTTGGCCTCCACAGTCTCAAAAGGTATTCCAAAGATTCACTACCCTTTGAACGAAGAAATGTTTCCTCATCTCAGTCCTAAATGGCCTACCACAGGCTGCTCAAGACTCCTGACAAGGGAAAAAAATTCTCCCTGCATGCAGTCTGTCCCGCCCTGTTGAAATTGTACACATTTTATCCTTCTAAACCCTCGTGAATATCGAACCAGTTGGAAGAATCTCTCCTTATCAGCCAGTGCTATTATCCCTGGAATCAGTCTAGTGAACCTAAATTGCATTCCCTCTATGGCAAGTACATCCTTTCTTTGATAAGGAAGCCAAAGCTGCACACAGTACTCCAGGTGTGGTCTCACCAAGGCCCAGTAAGACATGTTTATTTCTGAACTCAAATCCTTCCTAATTGCTTGCTGCACCAACATGTCTACTTTCATTGATTGGTGTACAAAGACACCCAATCCTTTTCTGTATACACATCTTCCCAATATATCATCATTTAAATAACACGTTACCTTTCTGTTTTGCTCACAAAAATGTATAAATTTTCATTTTGCTACATTGTATTGCATCTGCCTTGTTTCTGCCCACTCACCCAATTTGTCTTGCCTCCTTGCATTCTCATAATCCTTGTCCAGTTTTGTGTTGTCAACAATTTGGAAATAGTGCATTTGGTTCTCTTACCCAGGTCATTTATACATATCATGAATAGCTGGGGGCCAAGCTTTGATCTTGCAGTCGCCCACCAGTCACTATCTCCCACACAAAGAGAAAGCATATTTCCACTCCTTCTTTCCTGTCTCTTAACTACACCCTGGTTGAGCCATCTTTCCTTTTTATTGTGCTAGACTGGAACAAATAGTTTTTATAGTAGTGTACATATTTGTCAAATATTAATCATTGCCTATCCACCGCAACCCAATAAGGTGCTCCAATCCATCCATGCCAATTTGCACACAAAGCAACATAGTTCCTTTTATTTAGATTCAGGATCCTAGTTTTTTTTATTTGACAATGTCATCAAGTCAGCTTCATGAACCCAATGCTCTGACGGATTAGCGTTAGAATGTTCTGATGAAGAGTAACTGAACTCAAAATGTTAGCTCCACTTTCTCCAGACAGATCCGCTAAGTTTAGTCACCAAATTCTGATTAAATTTGCCATTTTAACCTTATAAATTCCCTTCACTATATTTTTGCACTGTTGCTCATTTGTTTTCCCCCCCTTTGTTTTCTGTCTTTCACTCCTACTCTTACTTCTTAGATTTATTTTTATTTATACCCTTGTTTCTATCTTCCCTTTCCGCTTAGGTTTTCAATTCTGTTCCATTCTTCTATAAACATCCCAAGTATTCCCCCCAGGCAGATGAAGATAACTCCCCTCTCTGCCATTAAGAATAAAGTGTGAATATGTTAAAATGGCAAAATCTTTTAGTAGGGGAGCTATTATCAGGTAAAACTTCAAGGGAGTGGCTTTCTGGGAAAGAAGGCATCAAGAAGTTAAGTTCTTAGATCTTTCTTGAGGTTTTCTTTTTGCCATAATGGTGTCAGTTTACATTCAAACCTGAGAAGAATATTGTGGGTCTTCTATCTTTGCTCTTCCCTAACCTCCAATTCCCAATCACAGACAAAATCTCCATTCTGACAGGGCATTGACCCCTCCATTCTTCCTTTGTGGAAATGTCAGCCTAAACTTCACTAATCAGGACAGATCACCCAGATTGTGTCAGATCACACTGTTCACAGACTGATCACTGTCACATCCATGTGTCAAAGCCCAAAGTACGACATACAGGAGAGGGAGAGAGAGAGAACCTGCAGTTACCACCTTTGCTGTTTGACTTCGTGTATCACTGGACATCAGAGTGCATCTGGGAAAATTAATAAACAGTGAAATTCACAACTAATCTTTGGGCGAAGTTAACAGCACAGAATCAGATAAGTTAATTGTTGTTTTAAGTCTGTCCAAGAGAAAGGCTGCAGTAGTGGGTACAATGGATTCTTTCTTGATTATATGTTTTTGGAGATAAATCTCTTGATTAAACTTAAAATATAAGCCACAGCTATTAATTTAACTGGGGCAGTGTTTGTAGAGGAATAAGACGGTGTAATTTTCTGGGTCTGTAGATTGTGAAGGAGCAAAAATGGCCTTTGCAGTGATATGTACTTCTTGTCAGATGTGGGAGTTTAAAGAGAGTTTAAGGGTTATTGCGGATTATATCTGCCATAAATTCTGTTGGATGCGAATCTTATCAGATCGAGTGGATTGGTTGGAGAGACAGA
>NC_057723.1:12330977-12331665 GCF_004010195.1 Chiloscyllium plagiosum | reverse complement strand
ATTGGAGGCAGATGTTCGCTGGAAAATGGGAAGCCTTCAGAAATGAGAGAACAAGAATCCAGAGAAAGTATATTCCTGCCAGGGTGAAAAGGAAGGCTGGTAGGTATAGGGAATGCTGGATGTCTAAAGAAATTGAGGGATTGGTTAGGAAAAAGAAGGAAGCATATGTCAGGTATAGACAGGATAGATCAAGTGAATCCTTAGAGTATAAAGAAAGTAGGAATATACTTAAGAGGGAAATCAGGAGGGCAAAACAGGGACATGAGAGAGCTTTGGCAAAAAGAATTAAGGAGAATCCAAAGGGTTTTTACAAATATGTTAAGGACAAAAGGGTAACTAGGGAGAGAATAGGGCCCCTCAAAGATCAGCAAGACGGACTTTGTGTGGAGCCACAGAAAATGGGGGAGATACTAAATGAATATTTTGCATCAATATTTACTGTGGAAAAGGATATGGAAGATATAGACTGTCGGGAAATAGATGGTGACATCTTGCAAAATGTCAAGATTACAGAGGAGGAAGTGCTAGATATCTTGAAATGGTTAAAGGTCCCCAGGACCTGATCAGGTGTACCCGAGAACTCTGTGGGAAGCTAGAGAAGTGATTGCTGGGCCTCTTGCTGAGATATTTATATCATCGATAGTCACAGGTGAGGTGCTGGAAGACTGGAGGTTGGCAAACGTGGTGC
>NC_057723.1:12330749-12330926 GCF_004010195.1 Chiloscyllium plagiosum | reverse complement strand
CCTGAGGGACAGGATGTACATGTATTTGGAAAGGCAAGGACTGATTAAGGATAGTCAACATGGTTTTGTGTGTGGGAAATCATGTCTCACAAACTTGTTTGAGTTTTATGAAGAAGTAACAAAGAAGATTGATGAGGGCAGAGCAGTAGATGTGATATATATGGACTTCAGTAAGGC